>NC_056543.1:12139495-12442525 GCF_910596095.1 Thunnus maccoyii
TAGATTCAGAGGAGGGTTCGACAAATAATTTTATTTGAAACTGGGTGATGAAATATGATGCAGATATAAACAAGGTACCTTTAATCTTGTGTCACACACAAGGACATTGCAAAGTCATTATTGCACATTATTGATATAAAAGTCACATATGAGTCAGCTCGATGTTGTGAAACGCAGGCTGAACACAAAGCATCGGGATACGAGAGGTATAAATGGCATATTCCACTTGAACATCCACTCTAAAGTCGAGGAAATTAACATGATGGAAAAACAAGGCGTCCAGAAATTGAAAACACGCAGCAACCCTCAAATTATGTTTTGATACAAGATGACATCCTCATACACAACTTCTCAGATTACCATAGTCTGGCTGTCAAAAGTCACAGATAACACAGATAAAACCGATTAACATCGTAAAAAAATTCTTTCTCTCCTCGCGTCACGAACGCAACGGTGTCAGTGATAATTGTAGTGACTAATAGTATGTGATAAATCTCGGGTGAACGCGACAGAGGCAGCAGGAAGACCTGTCGAGGTCGTCCATCTGTCTGGATGCTCTTTCAGCTCGAGTGGCAGCAAACAAAGTGGGGCCTCGCTCACCTGCATGCCAAGCCCAGCCGTGGGGACGGGGTGTGGGGGTGGAGGGTGGAGGGTGAGGGCTTTTATGTGGGTTTGACGCAGAGTTCTCAGCCAAAAGGGCGGCTCTGTTTTCTCCGGTGTAGCCGCGGTGTCTGCCTCGTCTGCGTGCTGATAATAAGGTAAAAGCATGCCTCTGAGTGACACAGGTGAAACTGGAGTCAATTTGTCATGAAACCCACAGAGAATAGGAGAGTTAGACAGGTTTTCAGCGGGCCTCCTAGTGTGTCTTATTTATTAGGTACATCTGTAATTTGAGCCTTGTATTTTGTGTACGTCTACACACGCACATGCATGCTTATTCACATTTCTTTCTGCCTTTAGGAGGGTACGAGGTGGGGTGGGAGTGATGTGAGGTGGGGAAATAGACCCTGATTTTTCTTTTGAAGTATTCACGTGTGTGTGTGTGTGTGTGTGTGTGTGTGAGCCAGACAGGGTGTTGGTGCTGGTCCAAGACCTCACTCCGGAGAAAGCTGACCAGCGTATCTGGCTGCGTGCCCGGGTTCACACCAGCAGAGCCAAAGGTGAGATCACCCCTTCGTCTTTGTTCACCTTTTTTTTCGGCTTAGAGCATTTTTCTTTTGTGCGAAAGACACAAACAGTCCAGATTAGATGACCTCTGGTCTAATCCTTGGTGTACTATAGGGATATACATCTAAAACTTCTGCCCTTGGGCCAGTTCTTCACGTCACTTTGTTCTCTTAAAGACCAAACAACAATTCCAGTTGCCTTTTACTAGGTGCTTTTAGATTTCCCATGACCTAGATGACGGGCATCACCTTCTTCAGTTTAAGCAACACTGAAGGTCAGAAACTAAAAACAAAACACTTAGCTTTTACTGAGAAAATACATACCAAATAGTACCCCAGTGTGAAGTATTGAGAATTTGACATTTCCCTCTATTGTCTGCGATATATTACTCTGTGAAGAATTGTGCAGACACTTAGAGAGCAGTTTTTTTTTTCTCCCTCCCTTCTCATGTTTAGCAAAGTCTGACGACTTCAGGGTGTTTTTAATATCAGAATAGTATTTCACTGCCAACACTGAGATCAGATAACCTCTATTTGCTGGGTTCCAACTACTGGCAGCCATGCAGTTGCTCTATTTGAATACAATGAACCCTCTCAGGTTTGACAAGTTATTACAACCCTGCATGGAACACCTTTCTTGCTTGATTACAAATAAACTGAGGTCTGAATGATGACCCGTTTAGCCATTTCCTTTCAGGATAACTTCCGGTGTCAAGAGTCACTTCCTCCCCCACTCATGTCTTTCATTCTTTCTGCTCGCTGTAAGGATGTCCGTGCGGGCAGAATAACATCCTGATTTGGTCTGGGATGAGGTGCATCTGTTGGTGGGATTGTGACGTCGCTATTATCCCCACCACCCTCCTCCTTCTCACAGGCTACAAACATCAAAGTACCTGGGTGGTCCGACTGTCTGCTGCCCCAGGATTGTGTTGGCTAACTTGTTTACTCTGTTCCTAGGTGTGTGGTGTTTGTTAGGAAGGTAGCAATCACCCTTTCTCCACACACAGGGCTCTTCAAAGAGAAGGATCCATTCACAAATGTTTAACACTTAAGATGTCCTGTTCTGTAGATGACAAGGAAGATCAGAACCTGTAGACTGAACAAACTTGCATTACTTCAGACAGACCGTCTCAGCTTTTAATAAGATATGCCCAGAAACGGGTTTTAACAGCCCGACACTATCAACTGTTGTTGTTTTCTTTTCAGGGAAGCAGTGCTTCTTAGTCCTGCGTCAACAGCAGTTCAACGTGCAGGCACTAGTCGCAGTGGGAGATCGTGCCAGCAAGCAGATGGTCAAGTTTGCCGCAAAGTGAGTACAGAGACTGTGCTTCCTGTCAGAGAGGGGCAAAACAATGGTGGGAAAATCCTGGGCCCTAATCGTCCACCGATCCATTTTCACACATACTGAGAGAAGTGGAGGCTTGGGGAATCAATCATTTTGTTACTTGACAACAAAAGCTGGCTGTTAACACGGTGGGATACAGCCGTGTTTTAATGGAGCGGTTCCTGTCGAGATGGTAGATACAGCAACTTGGATCAGAAGAAATACTTAAGAGCCAAGCATCATTAGTCATGTTAGCAGTATAATTGTAGCCCATTACTAGTAGTCTATGAATGAACACGAATATCAGCGGATATGCACTTTATTAAAAGGGCTAAAGTGGGAAGACTGATAATCTCAGGAGGAATGAAAATGATTGTGCGTTTTTAAGCATAAATCCACATAAAAAAAAGTAGCCTTGTCGTAATTTACTGAAAAACATACAGTACATTCATCAAACAATGATGTTTTCATTGTTTGACAAATTCCATGCGTTTGCAAATGGAGAAGCATGTTTTTACGCCTTTAATTACCTTGAATTAGATAAATTGCACAGCCTCAGACGTTGCTAAATAAGGAAAAGGACAACACCTACAACCGCCAGACCAAAATGACAGTTAGACATTGGATAATAAAGAACTTGGGCAATTCAGAGATTGCAGCAGTACTGTTTTAAAACAAGCCTCAGAAATTACCACCATGTGGACCGAGAATACAGAACAACTGTATGCTGTTTCAGCCTTCCAGAGAATCATACAGAAAGTTTGAAGAAAATGTGGTTGAAAACTGTTAACTGAACAACAAGTCACAGACAATTAAAATAGTCTCAAACAGAAATGGGGAAATTTGTTGATCTAGACAGTGACCTCATAAACCAGACCATAATGCCAGTTATGACTGAGCATTGACAACAGCACTAGTTTCTCTCTCCAGGTTCCTCTCTCCAGACCATGTGGGACTCAGCAGCATTTTGGCGGCAAAATAGTCTGTTATAGTCTTATGAACATTGAACAGTTATGATTCTCTACAACAAACCCATTATTTCTTTATTTTATGAAATACTTAAAGAATGCAAGGCCATACTGTGTATTCAGTATCACCAGATTAACTATAAAACATAAAAGAAGTAAATAATGAACGATGGAGTTTATGTACACACCTGCCTGAGTCAGATGTAAACAAGTTGGAGCTACTAGATATTTAATGAATACCCCAATGCATAAATTACTATGTTACACTCATTCATGTTTCATAAATGAGATCCAAGGAGTCTCTTGGCAGGTAGTTGCAGTACGTTGAGATTTACAGGAAGCTAAACTCAAACAATAGTGCCATTTTTCTAATGAGAGGAAGGTCAATGCTGCTCAGACCTTAGTCGACCTCTGTCGCTTGAACAGACTGACCTCAGTCTGTTAGAGCGTGTCAAAATCCCCTGATCGCACCATAGTTCCTTTCAGTCACTCAGCTGACCTGGTCCCAGCTGTCATTGAGATTCAGTTTCAGTTTATGTCATCTTGTAACGCAGCGTTTTTCAATCCCGGTCATGGGGCACCCCTGTTTTAGATGTTTTAGATGTTTTCACTGCTCCAATACACCTGGTTGAAATGAATGGGTCGTTATCAGGCTTCCGCAGAGCTCGATGACGAGCCGATCATTTGAATCAGGCGTGTTGGAAGAAGGAAACATCTAAAACGTGCAGGGCAGGGGTGCCAGGATTTGAAAAACACTTCTTGTTGTGCTTTGTAGCTTCACAAAAATCATAAAGACCAATGATTTCAAATTGTCTTTTGTTTAATATTGTAGAAAGTTGAATGCATGTCACACAGGAAGTTGTTCTTTCATGTGTTTAGGACATCACTTACATTTCAATATATTTTTGTAACGGTCAGATGATTTCATTTATGTGCAGTGCTTCCTCAATCTGGTTCTGCATTGTTGTGGTTGGCAGTTAGGCTATTGTGTGACACTTTGCTACTTAACAACAGAGCCAGTGAAAGGGATGACGCGGTTACCAAGACGACATGGTAGTACTTCAAACACTCAAAAATCGCAAAGTCACGCTGCAATTTAAAAAGTTTCCAAGGGAATGCTATTAGGATCCAAATATTATGTGTTTTTTTTATATTAAAACCTTTAAAAACAAGTGGCACTCTCACTTCCTTTGGCTTTTCTGGCTCATGTCTTATTTCAGACACTTTGGCGTGATGATTGACAAGCAAAGTAAGACCCTGGATTACAAGTAAATCCTCTCATAATCACACTGAGGGCAGTGATGACATTGCTGGGGAAATCTCCTTTCACATATTGTATGTCCAAGTCATCCTCCTCTCACTCGCACAGTTTAATTAAGTGATCTTCAGGCTCTGCAACCTTTTACTCCGTTCAAGTACCTCAGAAGCGCTGAATGTAAAATAGAAGAGAACTGTGGCCGATTCGGTCTCTGAAACCGGGAGCGTTATCTCTGCATGTCTTGAAAAAGCATGAAAACCCTTTAATTTCATTTCCTCAAAAAAAGCCTTAGTTAATAAGTCTTAAAGTTTTAATTATATTCTGCTGTAGTCAGTAATATTAGTTATGAAATGCATCTGATCGTGGGCTGTTGGGAGACGTTATCTAGAAACTAAAAGTGGGATTGCTGATGAAAGTAGATCATGGTCTCGTTTTCCATCATACTTTGACCTGTATGATTGTGAAACGATTATTAAATTGCATTCTATGTTTGTCTAAAACAGTCTTTTAAAAAAGTCAATTTTAATCCTTGTGAAACCTGCAGAAATCCTGTGAGAGATGTGTTAAAGGATAACAATAATCCTGTCTGAGTGTTGTGTAGTGTGAATTTTGCAAGTTTAATTTTATGTTGAGTCCTCTGATCCAGTCAGGGTGTCTTGAAGACTTGCTGATTTGGATCATACCTGTTTAAAATAATCCTATTGTGGTGCGGTATGTTAGACCGTTGATTGCCAAAGAGAGCTGAGCTGTAGTATGGAGTACTAGACCTACTGAAAGTACTCTAAAGGGTCAGTTCACCCATATTAAAAAAAAAAAAAACATACTTCCCCACTTATTACTTGTTGTATGTAGCCATGCAGCTACTTTGGGTTTTATTTTCTGTGATTTTTGAGATATTAGTCACTGAGATTTCTGCCTCCACCGTAATAAATGAAGTGCTGCTCACTTCATTTCTAAAATAACATTTCAAAAATTCATCAGCAACATCTCTTTGCAGGAAGGGCTGTCTTTAAACTGGATGTAATTTGGGTAAACTAACTTTCACTGATTTCATTAGTAATTGCCCTACTACATGTAATACTTCACTCATCAAGTCTTCAAGAACAATGCCCGCTGAAAGCACAGCCTGTTGTTTTGCAGCCTTGGCGTCATCCGGATCTTTTATTTTTTGCAGTCAGAACTGGTCAGAAGTGTTGAAAGTTTAAGAGAGATCTCAGCTTCCGAGGGTGGTTTTGTTTAATCTTACCGCTGGTACTTGTTGTTTGTGGGCTTCGAGGACTGAAAACATCCATACATGTGAAAATCTTGTCTAGTTTGTCCCTGGCTCTACTTTCCTCTGACATCAAATTGTGAAGCATTATTAGTGACCACTTGTGTTTTTGATGGCCAAAGTACCAATATCACTTTGTAACAGTTTTGTCAGCTCATGGCTGATAAATTCAAAGAAACAAGTTTAGTATAGTATTCCTAGAGTAATTCTATGGTACTTAGAGTATGGTAACAGTTACCAGAGTATCTCTAGTAATCCTAAAGTTGCTTTACTTGCCTATTTTCACCCTTTTATACCAAATCTAACCAGTATTGGACCCAATTTAAACCCATTTTGTGAGCAAAGCTGCACAAACCAGTCAGCGTTTTTGTACCTGGGGCACAGATTTAGTATTAAATTGGTCCTTCTCCTCTTTTCTCCCCGAGTAGCATTTCTCATCTCCATGTGATAGTGTCAACTCTCAGTCTCGAGTTAATCAGTCTGCTCTCCTCAGTGTGTCCTGAATGTGCTGTCGCCAGCCTCTGGGCCCCGCAGAGGAAGTTATTAATGCGGGGATTTATTTATCTAACTGATCTCCTACTAGAGGGGAAGGACTATGGCAGCAGCTGTCATGGGGCCGAAGGGACAGCGGTACCCCAGTGTTCTGTCCCTCATTAATGCTTTTTAATGAGGAGGAGTGAAGGATTACAGCAGGTTTCCCATCTGGCCTCGCACCACATGACAGTGTGTGTTGTTCTTCATATCTCTGATGATGCTCTTTTTTTTCCAGCGAAGAACCTGTGTAAAAAGACTGTGCCTTGTTTTTAAAATCCCGAGAAACAAAACTGAAAATGGATTCTTCTCACAGGCTGTGGTCAACTTTGATTTGTTTGTTGGGGAAATTCTTACACTTTCTCCCCCTACTGTATCAAGCTGTTTTTGTAGTAGTCTTGGGTACTTCCCAGGAGCTCTCAATATGATGTAACACTTTTGCAACAACATGCTAATCAACAGTCTCGAAGCTAAACAATCCCCTTTCAGCTTCTGTTTACTGTTTACCTTTGTGACTAATAAAAAAAATGAGTAATGGACTCATTGAAAGTTATTCAAATTTGTAAAAAAAAAAAAAATAATGCAAATGAACTATGATGATGCACATTACTGTGATATACAGTATATTGTCATCTGCATTGAAATTAGCTGGTGCTGGTTTTAATAGCACAGCCCACATTTAATTAACCGTTTGGGCCTTTATACTAAATCACAGTGTGATGCCACTAGACACTTTTTTTGAAAAGCAAAAAGTGAAATCAGCTTCTTTTGAAAAATAATGTGATAGAAATCATTTAGGATTCTCCAATTAATTTTGAAGTGAGTACAATTTAGATGTGATTTTTTTTTTTTTATCCCTTTCCCCCCAGCAAGGTGAACAGATTTGTCTAACTTCAGATTTATGAATCTCTTCTCACACCTCTGCAGCCTGCTGATTTGAGCCTAACAAAAGTGAAATACATCTGTGTTGAACAGTAAAAGGTGACTATGGTTCCGATAGCTCTTGCGGCTTCTCAACTAGCCCTTTCTCACCCACTTAGCAAATGTCATTGCAGCAGTCGAAGTTTGAAGGTGTGAGGAGATTAAAAAAAAAAATTTAAAAAAAAGCCTTGCAACCCACCACCCAACCAAAATCACTACCCCTGCACATCACACGTCGAATATGAAAACACACGTCTGCAAGTATCACTCACACTTTATTGGAAATATTGTTCTCACGCTTCCTACACAGATGTGTTTTATAAGTGTTACATAGATTGTTAACCCTCCAACTGTCTCCACCAGTATCACCAAGGAAAGCATCGTTGATGTGGAGGCGGTGGTGAGGAAAGTGGAGCAGAAGATCGAGAGCTGCTCCCAGCAGGACGTCGAGCTTCACATCGAGAGGGTGGGCACAGTTTTTCAAACCAGCCATCAAACAAACACACACACACAGTCTCGTCTACACACCTAAATAATTATTCACACAGAAACCACCACAGTGTCTTAGCATGCAAGTATTTAAACTACCACACACAGTAATGCACTCAGCACTGACATGCATAAAACACACAGATGTGCTTGATTGTGTAAGTCAGACAGGTAGTATACTCTCATTTTAAACTATTCACACAGTGCCGCATGTTACATAGCCGTCAGTTGTTTATGTTGTAATTGATGCATGATATTGGTTGCTTTTATTTTAGAGCATACATACAATTTGACAGGTGGGTGAGAAAACATCAGGAAGAATATAATGCAAAGAATATAATGCGTCTCAAAAAAAACCAAAACAACAGGTATGGCAGGGCTGAGTGGATTACATTAGATTATAGAGGTGTTATGATTTAGCATCCGCCACCTGTACGCATAAAACCCAATAGCACGTTGTCAATAATTCACACACAGAGGAGGTGTTAACAGAAAATGCTGTCGGTGTCATTTCACTTTAACTTTTTGGCCTGTATGTGGAGTGTGGGTACTTTCCATTTTCTCTACATTAAATGGAAACGTTTGTGGCTTGTCACACCTTGAACTTCAATGCTCCTTTTTTTTTTTCTCCTTTTAACAGATTTTCGTCATCAGCCAGGCAGAGCCTCGTCTCCCCCTGCAGTTGGATGACGCTGTCAGGCCCGATGCAGATGGGGAAGAGGTGAGGACAAATGTAGGGATAGATGAGAGGGGCATGAAAGGCATACTTCACCCGACACCTCAGTGCCATTCTCTCCACTGTGCAAATGTGAAATATTGGCTGACACCCAAGGCTGATCTTATGTGTTGTTTTTCAATGAAGCAATGCACTGCAATTTCACTCTGATGATTGTAGAACAGCTTAGCTGCATTAGGTAGGTGATTAAGGCACTCTTAAGAATCCATAATGCAGTATTTTCATAACAAAATATTGCCTCATGTCATCCCAAAGTTCTGCGTTTTTAGCTGAACAAAAGAAAAATCTAACCACCAACAATTTAAGGGTGTCAGCGCTTTAAACGGAACAGTGTGAACCTCCAAGTGTGGTATATTCTCAAGGTGACGCTCTTTACTTTCAGGTGCTTGTGGCACCAGTAAGACAGCTCAGTCTCAGACAGACTTCTCTGTGCTCCAAACTTTGCTTTAATTTAAAAAAAAATTCTGACAACAACTTCTCAGTGTGAGAAACAGGAACGTTGTATGTGAGTCCACCGTCTAAGACTCACACTTACATTATGCGTGACAGTACTGGATAGGTTTGATCTGACTGTGTAATGACAACAACATAATTAAAAAATATAAGCTTTAATTTATCTCTACGCTCAATGTGAAAAGCAGAATTGTAGCATATCCACAAAGGGAACAAACTTCATCCTTCACTGAATGAAGATTGTGTCTAACGAGAACAGAGACGTGTGTTTTTGGCAGAATCAGGGATTGGATAATTAAACTCGGTTAAACTAAACAAGATCAAGAGCAAAGTGGCTCACACTAATTAATATCACATTCATCACGTTCAGTCTATAATCTCACCTCGTTTGATTCCCTCCCTTTTCATGCAAAATGTGCTTTCATAAGAGCCGGCAGCCAGGGCTTACAGAGTCCTCTGAATTCCAATTAAGGAGTTTTGTGAATCAACGCTGTTGCACTTGTCGCAATTATTTGAGAGAATTGTGATGCATTCAATAATCCATTATTTTTTCCCACTCACAGTGTAGGTTGTCATTTCTGGCTCTTACATTTCGTGGCTGCTGCATGTTAAGAGTGATATAGTTTGATTCCTGATTTCTTTTCAATTCAGTTTTATACATTTTGATACAGTATCTATTATCCAAAATTGTATAACAATTAAATAACCCTAATTCTGTGCTAATAGCTACTTCAGCAGACATTGTATCTTGTCAAACAAGTTAACAACACTAACGCTAAACGGGTTAGCAGAACTAGCTGCACCTTGCTGGCAGTTATTGGGCTGCACTTTGGGAAACAAAATCTAAAGAATCTGAATTTGTTTGAGTTCTGAATCTGAGTTTGTTTCTATTAATAGATTAACACTGTTAAATAATGTATAATGGATGCACTGTAGCTGTGGTTCCATCATATCCAATATTTAATGTTATATTACTAATTTATATGTAATATTATGAGCAAATAAATATATGGGTCGCACCATGCCAGAGACAGCTGAGAGCCCGTCTTTGTTTATCCAGTAAGCCTATCTCTGCAGCTGCAGCAGCGTCCCAGGTGTTTTCTGCCAGTATTCAACATGTCAGTCACACACTTGGAGCAGCACCTGCCTTCCCAAGAGTAACGGGGCTTAACAGCCCTGTCTATGCGACTGTCTGCCCATCTAACCTTTTGTCCCTCTGCGTGGGGCTTTTGGGAGCAGGATGTGGCTACACAGGCTATTAGCTCAAACCCCCAGCCGGCCCTCTGAGGAAGCCTGACATCCACGACCCTGGAAGCTGTGGTTCCTCCCATGATGAAACATTTACTCTTTCATTTGTTTTAGTTTTTTTTTCTTTTCTTTTCTTTTCTCTCTTATTGCCCTGATATCTCTCATTGCAGATGGCTTTTGTTGCAGTTTTACCCAATAATAGCTGCTGTATGGAACAAAGCAACCACATTTTTTCACTTGTTGGTGTTTAAGCTATATGATCACAGTATTAGTACAGTGCTCAGTGTTTTTTTTTAATTTTTATCATTAATAATAACACGTGGACCAGTTTTGTCTTTGTCTTTAGAGCTACAGCTGATATTTGAGCTAGGATTTTCATGCTAAAAATGACAAATATTGCATGTTTTTGTATATTTTCTGCCTTATGAGGTTGGAAAACCCTCTAAAAAAAGCATTTACATATCACTTCCCACAAAAACTTACCTTGCGAGACAGCTGGATTCGCAAGATCACTACATCACAGGATCACACAAGAACCCCTCTTGTCAGGTTTCAAGTTACGCGCACATGTCCGAACCACCGGTGATTCAGACCAATTGTGAATCCAGCTGCCTCACGAGGTGAGACGGTGATAGACACACGGTCCATCCAATCAACTGCCAAGTACTTTTTTTGAAAGTGTCTGCCCTTTTTCCAAATAGTTTCCATGGGCAACTTCTCAAATGGTTCTGTGTACCAAACACATCTGACACATCAGGTTACACAAACTCCCCTGTGAAAAGAAAAGGAGCTGAACACTGACATTGTTGAATATTTCATAGTTGGAGGGTTTTTTGGTGTTTTGATCATGTTTTTTTGTTTGCCCTCAGGAAGGCAGAGCCACAGTCAACCAGGACACCAAGCTTGACAACAGGGTGATTGATCTCAGGGTAAGTTGCTACCAACCCTGAATACGAGACAAAGCCTGCAGAGTATTTGTCTCGATTTGTCCTGATATATCTAATCTCACAAGTGACATGTTGATGTTGGAGGCTTGTGTAGTTGTCTGGCATGATGGGGAAAAGCTCCTAGTTCAGATATTTGAAGCAATACCTATTTTTAGGTATGTGCCGTTTAATAGATGAAATAATCAGAAACCTACAGTATGAAGCACCTTTCATGTTTGCAGATTAACTTCCTTTACATTTAAAAAGTCAAATTGCAAGGGAAATTTAAAGCTCTTTTTTTACAAGAAAGTGAAAGCAGACAACCTTATAAGCCAAGTATGTCAAAATGCAAACCACTACTGCTCGAAACTTATAAAAGGAAAGTCTGTGATTTAGTGTGCTGACGCTATCTTGCCCTGTGTGGCAGATATGCTACACCTATGCGAGCAGCAGTAAGCCGCAAAGTGCCACATTGTTTTTTTTTATCTTTTCCTCCCACAATGCATGATGCCACATGCAGGAAGGCGCGAACATCACACCACAGTACCGAGCAACAACACCTGTTTCTGTAACAAGACACTCGGAGCTCATGGACAGTTTAGAGCCCAGAGAAGCTATAAAGCGTTTGCCACATAGGCAGGCAGACAGACACTCCAAAAGGGGGCCATAAACCTTCTCCAATAATAATTTAGTTCTAAAGAAGTCCCCTTTCAACTTGGCCATCCTTAAAGTCTGTGTAAAGGAAAATCAGAGATTGCTTTTGAAACACATTATACATGTTAGAAAGTAATTGCTGAAAACATGTGAAAAAAACTATGAGCTTGTAGTACTGAATTGTGGAGTTAGACATCTAAGCTGTTTTTCACCATTTCTTTGTTCGTGATTTGTTGGGTGTGCCTAAAACGCCCCCTCCCCCCAACACGATATAAGAACTAGACTGCTTTGATTTGGCTGGGTGTGTAGTCTGTTGTTTTTCGAGTGGCAGCCCGCAACACCTTCATAGCAAGCTTAGCATTAGCATCCTGATTTATGCTGCGGTCACAACAGTAGATGTAAAATCTCTGGGCAGATAGAAAGGTCTACACTTAACTATGAGATATTCTAGGTCAGCAGAGCAGTGCCTCTCAATAATGGTGTTGTCTGTGCACCCCCCCCCCCCCCCCCACACACACACACACACACACACACACACACACCCTCTTCGGTCTTACCGGAGTCATTAGCTGATATAGCTGCCCTGAGGATGTTGCACCCCGGTAGCTCAACAGCGCTATTGGGGACGCTGCTGTTAAGCCATGCTTCCATAAAAAATCATGAAGTTGCAGTCCATAATCCCTGTCTGGATTATAAGGGGCTTCTCACTCGGAACACAGTGGAAAAGTTTGCTTTGTTCATTTTAATTTAGTTTGTATGAGTCATTTGGCAGTTTTTTAGTCGCCTGTCATCCTCCTGACTAGTTTTTCTGGTGTTGAGTAGACTCACAATAAATCCTCTGTTAGTAGTGCTGCTGTTACCTCAGTATTATAGACATGTATGATATATGAGCATCAGTATCCTTCAGTTTGCCATGTATTCATTTGTTACTCAGTTATGACATTGGTGTAAAATTCTTGCATAACACTGCCATATCACTCATGTTACCGACTTATAGTACATCAAACAAATACAAACAACAAATGCAGAGAGGCTTGACATGTAATACCACAGAATGTAATACAAATATCTACTGGCTAAATAAATAAAAGGAAGAACAAAGGTGGGCCCATGAGTTGGGCTGATGGATTTTGGTGATTATGGTGTGATTTTTTTTGCAGGGATCTGTACTAAACAAAGATGTTTTTTTTTTTAAGTCTGGAGAATATGATGTGTAGGCCAGAACATCTCTGCAGCACAATAATATTTAATTTAAAATGGTATTTTGACACATTATGCTGTTAACAAATACCTCGCCTCCTGCAATTTGACAATCGCAGTAGGCCATATTTCTAAAATTTCTATTAATTATGTGGCCCATGAACAAACCCTGGGAAATATTTAAACTTTCATCTAAGCTATGAAACCAGACTGTGGTAGATCACCACCGCAGTGTGGTTTCAAGCCAGTAATGTTTCCCACACAGAGGTCCATGTTCGGGTGTGTTTTTCTGAGGCTCCATGTTGTGAGGACACCACCATCAGATAAACTACCAACGTGAGGAGAAACTTGCACTAACCAACCTCCCACATTGATACCCACACACTAGAGAAGTGTTATAAACAGGAAGTGCTCTTCAGTGCATTTAATGCTTTTTGTAATATGGTCCTGCACAGGGTGGGTTTCCCAGGTTTAACATGTGGCACAGCCCACTGTGTGATGTGTGACACAAATGAGTCATAAGAGTATTTAGGGTAGAATTTGGTTCACTGCTTTTTATAGGTTTTGGCAGCTGTTAAGTATTCATATTGGAAACGAAGGAGAAGATTCTGTTTTAGCCAGACAACCCCGTCTGCAGATTAATGAGCTTGCCAGTATTTAGACATTATCACCCTGAAAAAACGGTAAAGCTCCTTTGAAGAAATCCTGTGGTCATTTGAGATGAGTCAGTCCATTTAAGGGAGTGTTTCTTACGTTTTGACACAGTTATGCTCTGTCGCCTAACTGTTGCAGTTTTGGGGGGTTTTTGGGCTTTACGTTTGATACTTCACAGTAATCTCCTGATTTACTTTGAGCAGCTTTACTCCCTGCCTTGGTTTCAGTATTTAGATTCATAATGATAGGTTTAAAGTTCTGCAGGCCCTCGCTGGGTTTAAATGTATGTCTCGCCCTTGCCAACAAATTAATGTGTCACCCTTTGTGTAGAGAAGAGCTGCATGATCAGAAATTGGCACTCTTGTTTTCACACATCTGTTACGATTGTATAATAAATCCAGTGAATCACTCTCATTTTGGTAATGCTGCCATGTGTGGTTGTGTGTTTGTCTGTGTGTGTGTGTGTGTCCTCCCAAAGACGACCACAAGCCAGGCCATCTTTCGCCTGCAGTCGGGAGTGTGCCAGCTCTTCAGAGACACCCTCACCAACAAGGGCTTTGTGGAGATCCAGACTCCTAAAATCATATCAGGTACAAACACATTCTCTGTCATATTGCTCTTGCCCCATGGGAACACTAAGACTAGCGTGTTGAATAATTTTCGATAAGATCTTTCAGTAGTAGCAAACTTGTTTCCATATATATCACCCAAAGGTTTACTGTGAGTCACCATGTGACAGTTTCTAGATTTGACTTCCTGTAGGAGTTGTTCATTTTTCATGTCTGCATTTTAAATCAGGAACCAATCTTAAAGTTCACAAGACAGTGTCAGTGACTAACTAAACCACACTTTACGTTCCGCACGCACATCTACGTTCAAGCAGACAATGGACAAGGAGGTATTTGAGTTTTCGTTGTTTTAGACCAATCAGGATTTTAATCCAGCACACTGGGAATTTTGATGCATCGACCAGTTCACCCATCAGTTCCTCTACTTTCACATTTCTGCAATGCCCTTCTAATTTGACAGAGAAGACTTTCCTTAATCTTGTTCCCAACAGACTTCATCCTGCTTATAGAAGGAAGTGAAGACTAGAAAAAAGACAAACTTAAAGTTTAAACAGAAATCTTCTCACCAACATTCAGAATTGAGAAGCTGTTTGAGCTTTTTCTTACATAGTATCTGCAGTGTCTGATGACTTGGTATTCTACACACATAGATTTTACCTTTTGAAAAACTTTTTCATCGTTCAGCTAAAAAAAAAAGTCATTGTACAAAGGATTAGGTTTTAGGAAGGACATGGGTTTTTCTGTACCAAAATTACTTTTGATAATATCCACTTGATGTAACTAATGTGGACACCTGAGGCCTCATATTAGCTTCACATAAAGATTTAAATATACTTTGTTTTCAAAGAGAGAGAACATTAGGAAAGGATCTCTTAATGGCCTGTATGAACAGGGGGAATGATTAAAGAAAGCTTAACCTGTTTCAATTTTCATATGGGCACCTGTCTATCTTTTAAAACTAGCTTGAAAATGTGTATCCTTAAAAGCTTAGAGAAAATGCTCAGTTAGATTATGAAAACAAAGCGAATGGGAACAGGATTTGAGTAAGCATCAATATAATGTCAAAATGATTTGAATAAAGACTTTCTGACGCAAGTGCAATAGTTTTGTACACTAATGCCCAGCACACAGCCTCCCACATGCTTCTCATATTTGAAACCTGTGACACTTTTCACTTCCTCTTTTCTTCAAGAGGCTGTAGTAACGACTCACCCTGGCACCTTTTAAATTCAAAAGTGGCGCTCTTTTATTTTTGGCGGCACCTGTGAGTCAACACTGTGCTTTTTACTAAAACCGCATTTCCTGCCTTGCCACCACCCAGAACATACAGTGAACAATTTGTCCTGTAAAACAGAAACCCCACCCTGCTTTTGACGACATGAAAATATCAGATGATGCCCTTTGACGTGTCATATGAAACCGCAGTTATGTAACTCTGGCCTTATCTTATATAAATTTTAGATCTGTATTTGACTAATTCGAAAACGTGTCAGGCAGTTTCTTGTTTGTGGACATAGTTTTTATTAGATGAATTTTTAAGAATCCATTGCTTTAAATGAGTTTTGTCAGAATTCAGCAAATTGCTGTGAAGACATCTCTGGCACAATTTTTGGTGGCTCCTAGCTGTCATAGAAGTATTCGCTCTTTCAAAACTAAGAAATTTAAGCTGGCTAATTAGAGTTCCAACTGAAACAGAGTGCTGGATGGTCACTGAGTCAGCTGAAGTCATTAAAAACTCTATCAGCCCTGGCATAGAACGGTCATTTTGTGCTGCGGGGTGGTTAAAATCTTCTTTCATGTCTAATAGTTGTCTTTGTCCACTTCTAGCTGCCAGTGAAGGCGGAGCAAATGTCTTCACGGTGTCTTACTTTAAAACCAGCGCCTACCTGGCCCAGTCTCCCCAGCTCTACAAGCAGATGTGCATCTGTGCTGACTTTGACAAGGTCTTCTGTGTGGGTCCAGGTAAGAATGCCTCCCATCTGTCCCCTCAAAATTCTCATTCACTTACGGCGAACGGCAAAACGAGCAGCAAGAGTGTCATGAAAACTGTAGACCCTATTAACTGAGATTACAGTTTAAAATGGCTCCAAATGCATTTGGATTGTTAAACTTTAACAGACCTCCCTCTGTTACTTTCACTGTGGCCAGAGCTGCTTTAGAGCTTAGTGTGTTAGTGAGACAATGGGACTACTAAGAGACTTTATGGTGCTGTACAGACTTTAAGTCAAGTCAATTTTACTTATATAGTGCCAAATCAGGAGGGGGAGAGAGAGGGAAAGAGAGAGAGACCAAAGAGAGGATAGCACAATGCAAGTTCCACATAGAGATGTATACTAATAATAATGGTAATAATAATAATACCTACAGAAAGCAACAGAAGGAGAGAGGAGAGAGATGAGAAAGCACAAAACTACAGGAGAGAGAAGGTGCCGAGTTAGTAACATGCATTAATGAGACATAATGCATACAAATGGCGAGGGAGAGGAGGAGAGAGGAGCTTAGTGCATCATGGGAAGTCCCCCGACAGTCTAGTCCTATAGCAGCATAAATAAGGGCTGATCCAAGGCAAGCCTGGGCCAGCCCTAACTATAAGCTTTATCAAAAAGGAAAGTTTTAAGCCCACTCTTATACGTAGAGAGGGTGTCTGCCTCCTGGACCGAATCTGGAAGATGGTTCCACAGGAGAGGAGCCTGATAGTTGAAGGCTCTGCCTCCCGTTCTACTTTTAAAGACTCAAGGAACCACAAGTAAGCCTGCGTTCTGGAGCGCAGTGTTCTAGTGGGATAATAGGGTACTATGAGCTTTTTAAGATATGATGGTGCCTGACCATTAAGGGCTTTATAGGTAAAGAGAAGGATTTTAAATTCTATTTTGGATTTTACAGGAAGCCAGTGCAGAGAAGCTAATATGGGAGAAATTTAGTACACGTGCAGCTGCATTCTGGACCAGCTGGAGAGTCTTTAGAGACTCGTTGAGGGAGCCTGATAATAAAGGAGTTGTAATAATCCAGCCTATGAGTAACAAAAGCGTGGACTAGTTTTTCTGCGTCTTTTTTGAGACAGGATGTGCCTGATTTTAGCAGTGTTACGTAGGTAAAAAAAAAGGCAGTCCTTGAAATTTGTTTTATGTGGGAGATGAAGGATATATCCTGATCAAAGATAACTCCCAGATTCCTCACAGTGGTGCTGGAAGTCAGGGTAATGCCATCTAGAGTAGCTATATCGTTAGATAATGTATTTCTGAGGTGTTCAGGGACTAGTACGATAACTTAAATTTAAGTGTTTAAGAGTTTAATAGCAGAAACTTGCAGTTGCAGGAGTACCCTCATCTCTTTGGCCAAGCAAACACTGCCACCACCTGATTGAATATATACCATATGTCAGGACACAAAGTCAGCACCAGCCACCAGCCAAATGCTAGTAAAATACGCAAGTGCCTGGTAGATTTGCTTCGCTCACCAGCCAAAAAAACAATGGTAATCTATTGAGTGTCTGGTAAAAAAAAAAATTGAACATTCGCTAGCCATTTGGCTGATGGACAAAAAAGTAAATTTTGACCCTTGTCATATGTAACAAAATGCATAAATACTCAGATCCTGTACACCCCCATCCTTTTTAGTTTACCACTTGTATCTGTTGATATGTGAGAGAATAAAACATTTGGAAGAAGGATGCCCATTCAGTGTTGTACTGACAGAACCAAGGTCTTTGTTGGTTTCTCTGTAACTCCACCAGAGAAATCAAAGGGCTTAAGGTCATCGTTGCTTCTAAGGCAAGAATGTACTTACTGCTGTTGCCTTAGTTACAGTCGCACCAACACAATGAATACGGAGAATAGGGATCAACTTTCCTCAAAATCCCAGTGGCCAGAAGTACCGGTGTGTTTAAATGTTGCCCCCACAGCTATGAAGCCTCTATCTGAAATCAGCTAAAGAAGTCCACCAGGGAACAAACACAAGGCTGGTCTTCGGCACAAAGGAGCAGGTGTCATGCTTTTTTGTGTTTGGAATTGTTTTATTTCCTCTTAGTTGTTTCAGTAAATGTATTCAAGGGTCAGGTGCATAAAACTGTGTAGGTTCTAGACTGAAACTCTCTGCATACAAAAGGAGAAATATGCATAATACACTGTACATGCCACATTTATAAAGCTATACATATGCATGGAGCTGTTTTTATAAATCTCAATCATTGTGAAATTGTGTGCATGAGCACATGGCTTATTTCCACTCCATACAGGCATATCTGGATGTTTAATTAACTGTATGCATGTATGTGTAAAGACTGTTGACCTCTCAATAAAAAGAGCAGAGAGAAATGAGAAGCTCAGTTTCACATTGGTGTGGTCGTCCAACGTTTCGATCCAAGGTGCATCTTGGTCTGGTCAAAATGTTGAAAAATGGTTACCTCACCCATATATAGGTGGAGAATTTCAAATGTGACTTCTTTTTGGGTTATATATGCACTTCAAAAATGCTTTTGTTTAACATTTAAAGGTTGCCCCCCCTTTTTTCCAGCTTACAACTGTACTATTTTAAATGTATTGTTGATATTTTGATGTACTACCTTTTGAACTTCTACTGTTCAAGAGATGTCACTAATTGCTTTGAGATGTTAATCACCCTGAGCAGGTTGTATGATTATCTACCCGTGTCATCATAGAGCCTGCCAGCCAATTGGTATATATATACACAAAATATATATGGTAACCAGTTTTAAACATTTTGACCACTATTTTGTTGAAACGTTGTCTATTTAAATACATTTAATGGTTTAGAATCAGTGTGCATTTTTTTCATTGATGCTGCCTTTTGAATAGCCTCGCACCTACGTATAATTGTGCATATAATTATCCCTCTTCAATTATCGTCCTCCAGCAACCACAGAGCAGCTTCTTTTCTGTACGACCATTACACACAGCTCTGGTTAATTATATATCTGGCTAATTGTATGTAGTGCTCATTAAGGCATTCATCATAAATGCACCTGTCATCAGTAGTGAAGTCATCCAACTTCAGAATGGAAATGAGTAAATATTTAGTCTTTATCACTCACCAAAACAATTACGGAGAAATGACAAGAAAGGGAAAATGTTAGTAACTCACGATAACATTGTACCAGAATCACTCATTGAAAGGTTGGTGATACTCACATTTTGAGTCATTATTCATAATTAATGAAATTTCATGGGATGAGGCTGAATTTAGCAGCCAGATTGCAAATCTCTTGATCCCTTTGATAGACTTCTGGCTTATGACCCGGTCAGGTGAAGGTTTAGGGATTCAGCATCCCCTCGGTAAGATGACGCTGCATGAAGAGCCACTTTAACAGAAGATGTGTTGCCACGTTTTCTCCCCTTCTTGCTGCTGCTGTGAAAGTGTTCTGTGTTAAAGCATTAATATTAAATCTCAATCATATCAGTTTTCAGAGCGGAGGACTCCAACACCCACCGTCACTTGACTGAGTTTGTGGGTCTGGATATTGAGATGGCCTTCAACTACCATTACCATGAAGTGATTGACTCCATCACTGACACCATGGTCCAAATCTTCAAGGGCTTGAGAGACAAGTAAGATCAAGATTTAAGCAGTAAAGGTGTTTTTAGTTGGCAAATGTCTGGCTGTACTTTTGTAATTAGTTGACATGATACTTTCCAAATTACCAGAATGTTATCCTGAAACTTCCTGAGAGTTCAGATTATGATCGTACCTAAAATGCATGTGCAAATGACTTGCCATAAGAGGCTCAAGCTTTGTTTTTCTATTTGACACGAGCTGAATCTCTACAGGATCAGTTCCTGGGGTGCAAATTTATTGGATGGCAAAAAGTCAAAATATTGTTTTTCTTAGCAAAACTGTTTCAGCAGTTGAATCCAGATTAAGTGCTGTCACCCACTGCTGTCTGCTCCATTGAAAGTCAGTGATTTCCACTCTGTCAAGTGAATTGCCATAAAGGCTTAGGATGTGGCTTTATTGCCTCCTAGTGGTGAGAATCAGTACAGCACATGTAAAGAGATGTTAGAGCAGAGCGACTGGATAAAAAGATGAGTAGGTGAAGCTCTTATGATGTACAGAATCTGCAACTTTGCTTGCTTTATGTATCTGTGTATTGTAGAAAGATTACATATTAAGCTTAACTGATTATGAACTGCTGCATCCCCCCATTTCCTGTCATCTCCCTGCTGTCCACTATTTAATAAGGGTATTCATTGCCTTAACAAATAATTATTTTAAAAAGACACTTGTAAGCTATTATTGACTGGTTAGTAATGACGTTTAACCTCAGTTCTGGCACAGGCTGCCTAAATAATGGCTTGTAAAACTTATTTTGCTCTTTGCTCTTTCTGCTAACATGCAATGAACTACTCTTGGATTTCTGTCCTGTAAGCTGTTCTCTTCAATGGATGAAAACTAGGGGAGATTTGGCTGACAGTCTGATGTGACATATAATTGCAAGAGAATTTCTAAAGAAAAGAAAAAGGGGCCTGACATTAGACATATGGGAACAACTCAAACTCTTTTCCACTTCATGAAACGGGACTTTCAATAAATGTCACTAAATGTCTGTGGGAAGCACTTTTGCAGAGATGGATCATATAAGACCACTTGCCAAGCATGCTGCATTTTGCAGTCAGTTACTGTTGGTTTCAACTTGTGACCGCTGTTCTGCTGTTCCTCTTTTCTCAGTGACTGTTTTGTTTGTCTTTTGTTTTCATGACTTTCCAGTCTGTCTCTCCTTGACGTAATAAATTATTTTGCATGTGCTTTTGACAGAATTTCCAGCACTCCAAGCGTCAATGAGCCCATCTCTGTGGAACTCTTAGTTGTCTCATGATGCTTTGAAAATGTATGACAGTATTGTTAGATGTCTTTGAAAAACTGATAAATGCTACTCTTTGATGCTCAGCCCAATGTGACCCACCTTTTGTAGTGGCACTGTTTGTAACGGTGACTTAGTTAACATCTCGTCCCATCCAAAACCGACCCTTTTCCACTCAAGTATTTTTACTGACTCATTTAGCTCTGGTTTACTCTTTTTATAAGAGAACAATTTCGGTGGCCAGCAGGGACAACATTCGAAGTTGAAACACAGTAAAATATTGTAAGAGAGGCCTTCAAATACTAAAATATTATCTTACAAAGTTACTAACCAGTGTGAACCTTGTTAGGTTAACTGTGAAAGGCACATTTCCCTGCATGTGGATCTGTGTGGGTGGAGATTATGTACCCAGATAAGTAGAAACTAACATGTGTTCCTTTTTGTGTGTGTCTGTTTGTATCAGCTTCCAGACTGAGATTCAGACGGTGAACAAGCAGTTCCCCAGTGAGCCTTTCAAATTCCTGGAGCCCACTCTGAGGCTGGAGTACACCGAGGCTTTGGCCATGCTACGTGAGGCCGGGGTGGAGATGGGTGATGAAGACGACCTCAGGTCAGAAATGTTTGCACACCCTGTACTCTACATCCCACTCATCTTCTTAGATGATTTAATCTGATAAAAGCAGAAGTTTTTACTTGTGTGTGAAGAGAGGAAGTGAAACACCAGACCAATAACTCAGCAACATTTTCTTACTCAAGAATTTCATGTGATTGATGCTGGAAAGATGAAAACGCCCGCAACACTTGTGGTATGAGGAACAACTTTATTAGTTGACCGAAACGTTTTGACTGGTGGCCCTCATCAGAAGGCGAAATGCGTCGGTCAACTAATAAAGTTGTTCCTCATAATACAAGTGTTGCGGGAGCTCTCATCTTTCTAGACTTATTTCCCCTCTCCGTGCTCCTTTGAAGTAGGAGAGGTTGTGCCAGAAACCCTCACTCTGCATTATGTGATTAATGCTGACAAGCTGTTGTTTGTCTTTGGTGACACAAAACCATGACTAGAGGTTTAATAAATTTTTTGTTGTAACAAGTTACAGGTAGAAAAATGTGACACAATAATAAAGTTATCTGTGTTAAAATGAATGCCTCTTTTTTTGTTCTATAGTACACCCAATGAAAAGCTGCTTGGCCGCCTTGTTAAGGAAAAGGTAGGTTCAAATGTGTTTGGTTATTTAGTGTCAGAGTGTATAAAGCTGACTATTGCTTGATTGGACAATGAAAATATGTGCAAAGTGTGCCTCCGATATTCTTTTTCTACACATGTAATTCCAGTCAGACAAGAGTAAGAACTTTGTTAATGGTTTTCAGCAGGTTAGAGAAAACTCTTCCTCTCAACATCAGAAATAGCACTTTATGCACATCAGTTATCTGCTTTCATCACAGTGCTTCAAAAACCAAGGTGGTCTAACTATCAGGTCATAACACCTGAGCTGCAGAGAATTTCCAGAATTCTCCAAGTGGTGTTTCTCTTGATGGATTTACAAATAATACAGTATAGGACCGTTTATATACAACATCACATATCCTCTATAATCACTGTACATGCCAGACATGAACAACAACAACATGCTACAGCAGTTAATGCTAAAGGCAGAAACATTTTACGGAACTTTCATAAGTGACAGAATCATCATCAAATTGTTTTGCTGCAATGAGGAAAATGTGGTTAAATGTGGTTATAACGCAGAAGGGAAAGGTTCATAACAAGTAGTTTATGATCCAAGCCTTTTGTTACATTACATAAAGGAAAGTGGAAGCACCTGTCTTCATTAATCTTCAACGTTTGAATCTCCTTTGTCTTCTCAGTATGATACTGACTTCTATGTGCTGGATAAGTACCCACTGGCTGTTCGACCCTTCTATACGATGCCTGATCCAAACAACCCTGTAAGTTTCTCAGTCACACACACACACACACACACACACACACACGGTTATCGTCTACATAGTGAGAAATGCAATAGCATTGATTTGCAAATGAGTTTTGTTTCTGACCTGTGGTTGAACTTAGCTGAGGCCAGAAAGATGCTTTGGCCTGGCCAAGGACCCTTTAGCCTTCTGTTCTTTCTGGATATACTGGCTGACAAACACCACAGTGGGTTTTTGTTATGTTAGTAAAACTTCCTGTTGTACAGACATGACAAATTCAACTTAAGTACTAATATCATTTTTATATCATTATGAGAAGCGAACTTTTGTGATTTTTCACTTCTAGTAGTATATTTGTGGAATGTATATGTGATCCATATTTGGCTTCTAGCACCAGTTTGTCAACCAGTTTAGGTGGACTTAGATTCCACTAAACTGTTTGATGCCTTTGCCATGTTTTCTACTTTTTCTTGAGTTTTGTACTGCTGTAGTCCAGTGTCAATCCAGGCTGCAGGACTTTGGACTTGCAGTCCTTCATTTAACTTTCCAAGTCTTAAATATCTTATTTGTGTGTACGGGTCTTTGTCCCTACTTTCATCAACTGATATGTTGATATCCTCATTCTTGACCTCTTAAGTGATTTTGTTTTTGTCCAGAAATACTCCAACTCGTATGACATGTTCATGAGGGGAGAGGAGATCCTGTCTGGAGCTCAAAGGATCCACGACGCTCAGCTGCTGACTGAGAGGGCCACCCATCACCAGATTGGTAAGAACAAGTGCAGCGATGGATCTGTTAAAGGATTTTGTCTTGTCTTTAGATGGTTTGGGTCATGATTTAAACAAAACCTTTGAAATAAAAAGTCATTTAAAGTTTTTAACAACTGAATCTCTGTTTTTTATGATACTGCAGATCTGGAAAAGATCAAGTCATACATCGACTCCTTCCGGTTTGGCGCTCCCCCACATGGTGGCGGAGGCATTGGTAAGGAATATATGTTTCTTGAGGGGCACCCACAGGCTAAAGACCATTTTCTTTCTTAGTGAACACAGTTGATCTGTTTTTAAAAGGTTTTAGAATATTGTCACGGCAGAAAATATCCCCAGGTGCATGGGAGATGCTTTTACCCTGGTTTCATGGTAACACATAGGAGAAGTGGGTAGTTGGCACGAGCATAATTTTGCACCTGCGTCTCAAGATCACTGAGGTCTATTGAGTGTCTGATCTGTCATCTCTCGCAGGCCTGGAGAGAGTCTGCATGCTGTACCTGGGTCTCCACAACGTGCGTCAGACCTCCATGTTCCCACGTGACCCTAAGCGCCTGACACCTTGAATCTTCTACCGCATGGACAGATCCAGTCATCATTGGACCAACAAACAGATGCTGGTGATGGGAAACATTTTTTAATCCAGAAAGGGAGAGGGTGCAGGAGCTAGTGCCACACTATGACTCTTAATGTGCCACAACGATTAACCATTAAGATGAGAGAATAAAGTCATTGCAACAGTAGGGGGAACTTTATTGATTGGTGTGCATAATTGTCTTAACAACAACAACAAATAACGGACACATTAAAGAGAAAAAGGAGTCTGCCAGTCATTTAGGGAAAGGTTGTAAAGCTGCACACACTTATTTCATCTTTTAATCAACTAGTCAGTATTTGTCTATTTGTCTTTTCTATGGAGATGTTTAAAAAGGCAACTTTAATACAGATTCCACCCTAAATCCCACCTACTACCAGCACAGACAAAGGACTAATAATGATTGTGGTCTCCTACAGAACACCTGTAACTACATGTCTTTTGTAAGTAATTAAATGACTAAACATAAATAATAAAAAACTTCTCAAAACCATAAATTTCTTGGTCTCCATTTTCAAATAACATGTTTGTACAGGTTATGGCTACATCAAACAAGGCCGATCCACCAAAATACTACTTCCTAAAACAAAAAGGCATAACAAAATATTAAATAGCAACCATTCAGAATACAAAGCTAAAGTTCGCTCTTCATTTAGATCTACAAGATGTAAATCACTACCCTGCTTTAAACAGTGCAAAAATAAACCAAAGTGCCTGAGTATTAACAAAAAATGTGACTATATATAGTTACATTTATAGTTTGCACAGTTGTGGATATATAGCATTATGTTTATTGACGAACACAAGATACTGTAAGTCCAAGCTCTTAGAGGGCAAGATGTGTTCTACCGGTGAGCTCATTCATTTGCAGCTCCACTGATTTGGAGGATGAAAAGGAAAATGTGAACAATGTCTATGTAGAGAGAAAGAGCTGCGAAGATGTACTCCTCTGGGCTGATCGCCAGCTCTCGGTTTCCAATAAGAAGCTGTGTGTTGTATACTAAAAACTGAAGAAGAAAAAAACACAGAGAAAACAGACCAAAGTTTAGTCATCGAAAAAAGAGGGAACTTGGGTTTGTGTGCTTGAGTTGTCTTTGTTGAGTGCAGTGTGGAGATACCAGAAGATATTGATTTTATATACGGTTTGTCTTGTTAATCCTAAATATAGTCACACACAAAGTTTTACTGAAAGATCAAGAATGTGTAGATATTCTAAGAGCATACTAGCACATTATACTTGCTAAACGTACCATATTCATCTTATTAGTTTAGTGTTTTATCATGTTAGCATTTACTATTTAGCACTAAACACAGTCTACAGCAGAGGCTGATGGGAATGTCATTAATTTTTTAAGGTATTTTATAATAAACCCAAATGATTATCATTTTAACCTGACGATGGAGCTAGAAGAGAAGTCTGGGGATCACTAAAGGTATTGCAATACACGCAGGGGTGTAACAAGAATTTTGCAGTACTCGCAGAGCAAAACATAAATTTACCACAGATTATATCTCTTGACATCATAGGAAGATTGCAGAGAAATCTGCTCAGCACCTTCGTGCTTCTAGGGTGGAAAACTATAGATGAATTTACTGATCCCATGGCTCTTTCTGCAGCGTCAACAGCAAGACAAACCTGATGGGTATAAGGCTCTAGAGTCAAATGAAGAAGCAACCCCATCAAGTTTATGATGGTCCTGGTAGCCTTGGATCTCTTAAACTGCTTGAAGGAGAAGGACCGCACACAGAGTTGTGCTCGTTTCATCAGCTGCTTCTTTATTCAAACAGCATTGTGCTGAATCAAAGCCCAACAATTCACTTTCCGCCTTCATCAAGGGCTGAACAGGAATAATGGGTTGAAAACCACCTTTTATACACTTTCAATCATCACACAAGGCATCCTGTAGGATAATTACATCATGATGTATGTGGGGGACACAAAACGGCAATTGAAAATCCGGATTTCAGAACACAAAAGCACTATTAGGAGACAGGATCTAATTTCTCCTGTAGCAAAACATTTTTTTTAGAGCAGCCACACAGTTACTAGTCCATGATTTTAAAGCACCGAGAAAATGAATTGCAATAAAATGAGATGGGAATCTGGATCTATTGCTTTAGAAACATGAAGCATTTTGGTTACATAAATTAAACACACTATCGCCACATGGACTAAATGAAGAACTAGACTTCAGGTGTTTCCTTACAAGCTAATTTTAACTGTTATTATTTAGCTTTGATACAATTTGTTGGAAATTTTACTGGAATTGGATTTTTTTGTCTTGGTTGGATTGACTCAATTTAACCACAAGATGGCGCCATAACGTGTAAAGCAAACACGGGTAACAATACAGATGATGGCTTGATTACTGAATGATGTAATTATCCTACAGGGTGCCTTGTGTGGTGTTTGAAAATGTATAAGAAATGGTTTTCAACCTATTATTCCCATTTGGCCCCTGATGAAGGTGTAAGGCTCTAGCGCAAATTGTCAGCATGTTGTTGGTCTTTCTAACAGTTGTGTATTTCAGGCTGTAAGGACCATCATGCCTCTTGTCATTCAATAAAATTTTAAAAAAAAACAACCTTGTAATACCAAGCTCACAAGCTCTCCATAAATTCAGAGAACGCAGACTCACCAGAGTGTAAACGATGGCTCCAATTGCAGCGTAGAGCATATGAAGCCAAGGGACCTGTTGAGTGACATAAGAAAGGCCTCTGAATGTGAAATCAGTCACACAGATACACTCCACTGAGCTCCTTGCACTGAGAAACACGAGCAGAGGGAATAAATTAAAGAATTTGACCAAAGAGTCCTCACGTATTGGAAAGAGAGGACGATGGCTGTAACAATCCCAAGAATCATGAGCAAAACGGAAGCAATACAGAGAAGTCCCCCGCAGGAGGTGAAGTCCACCTGTGATGAGAAACAAGTCATTAACAGGATGAAAGAGAAGTTAATAGGTTTCACGCCACATGAAAGAGCAGTCAAGATAATTTCAAAGAGGATCAGAATGATGTTAAAAAAAATAATAAATACATGTCGGGTGGATTTGTCATGTACCAGCCAAAAAATGTAACTTTTTGTCATCTCGAGTTGCATCAGACAGTGAAGTTGGATTCACATCTCAAAATGTTATAAATATTTAAAGGAACCCAGTGCGCCATTGTAATGCGAGACAAAGGAGTTCTTTTACACTGACAACAAAGACATCCTCTGACAAGCCACGGGCTACTGAGATACAGAGAGACACAGTTTACAGCTACATCTACCTTGGTTTGAAAGCAGAAGATCGTGACAGCTACACAAACTAACGCTGTTATTCCCATGGCGAGAAGCACTGCTTTTGTGTCATAATAGCTGTAAAAGATACATAGAATGATTAAAACAAAAAATATACATGATGAAATAAGAAAAAATATCACAGCATTTAATACATTGTTATTGAAATGTACTGTATTTGCATATCGAGGTGCATTGAGTTGGAGCCAAAAACAAACCTTGAGATTGTTCCAGCCATGTAAGACAAGGCCAGGGTCTGTAAGACAAAACATGAAGACAGTGTGTCATAGAGCATGTTTGAAGATTTTTTTTTTTCTTTCTTACTGGCTGTCTTTGTTTTGTTCGTTTCCACTCTTGAAATCAGATATTATCTAACTCTTAACATTATGTTAGTTTTGCCAAGTGGGTCTGCTGGACCACATTCACACAAACAATACTTACAAATACTCCCAGCAGCACAAGATTCCATGGGAAACGCCTCCTATAAATACAAATCGTAATGAATATTTTAAAAAGTATACAAACAGAAGCGTCATTGCTGCTGAATATTTAAATAAGACATAACATTAGTAGTAGTAAAACTACTTAAAACTATTAAACTTATTCACTGCTTACCTTGGCTCTTTGCAGCAGACGAGAATGCAGAAAACCAAAAAATAAACCACACTACGGAGAGATAAAACACTGAGTTTGTTACTTTACATATAACATATGACAGCATGTCATGAGAATAATAGCAATGAGAATATCATTTGATTCTGAAGCGTTGCAGCTTTTCTCTCTTTTTTTTCACATATTTCTGTTTTGTTTCTAACTCACAAAGATGCCCAGTAGATGCCAGGATATCTGATGACAAACAGCTTCACTGGGTCACTATAAAAGCACAAATATGAGGGATCACTCAGGAGACTGTTCATTGCACTCTAATACAGATAAATTAAGCAATCAGATGGAGTATTGTACACTAGGGACACTTACACAAATGTAAAGACAGCGACGACTGAAAAAGTGACAGCAAGCTGTGCTGATAAAATTAAGTAAACCTGCCCACAAACATACAAACATATCAGTGGATGAGATTAACAGGATTGAACAACAGAAAAACACTCACACATGCGTGGCATGAGCAATGATAAAAATGCTTACCTTTCTGATGAAGGCATGCCGAATAGACCTGCTCTCCCACTGGGTGCTCAGAAAATCCTCCATGTCTCCTGCAGAATTGGGGATAGCGAAGTGGTGATTTATACTTATTTCAACTGGGAGCTAATCTTAATATAATGCAGGATGCGATTAACTGAAGTCCTGTGTCATTTCCTCAGAACCTGGGTTGGATGCGGGCACTCCGGCGGACAGAGTCGGTATTGTGGTGGGCATCCCAGATGGAGAGAAGCCAGGGGCGGCCCACATGCCAGCCTGCGTGCCCCCGTAGCCAGGCGGGCCGGGGCACATGCCAGGACTAGGGCTGTAAGATGGAGGTGGTGGAAAAGGGGAGCCATGTTGGGTCTGGTTTGGGTAATCTCCATACTTAGGATGGTGCAGTGCGTCCTCATAGGGTGGAGGATTATCTGTTTTAGAGGTCATGATTTTACAGGACCACCTTAAAGAGATGATAAGTGGTGATCAGCTTCATCAGACATACTGGAGACGTTTGACTACTGGTTGTATGACATATACTGACAAAAATCATGAAATATACACAGACCTACAATTGCCCATGTGTGGTCATTATTGTATGAACAGCTGTTATACCTATACCTATAAAGTCTATACCTTTCATTGTCACAAGTACAAAATAATATCAGGTTCTCACATTATTGTGACAAAAAACACAATTGAAATTACATTGTAACAATGGTAAACAACCCCAGTTTAACAAGTAAACAGTGTATTTATGGAAAAGCCATGACCTTAAACAAATACCATATAAAATACCCCAGTCAAACAAGAAAAGTCTAAAGAAACAATGGTACAAATGAGACTTTGTGTGTACATTCTTGTCTAATCTGAATAATACTTTAGACATGAACAAAAATAAATTAAATTGTACTGACCTGGTGGCTTTAGCCTAAGAGGGGAGCACTGTTGCTTTCACTCCTCTGTCTCCTTGGAGGCTCGCAGACTTGCACCACAGGAGGATGTCATCTTTGTAACAGGATATGGTCACTGACACTCACACTGTCACTGATGTTCTCCAAAAGCTGGAGAATCCGGTTGCTCAGGGTCTTAACAAAATAATAAAAATACAACTCAAAAAACAGACTGTAGAGTGAAGTGTTCTACAAACATTTAGTTAGATGTTGGGACATATATTCCCAACATTGAGTCACTTATTTTTTTGTTTTGTTTTTTTGTCATCTGACCCAAATGTTATTAAATAGCCTACTACACAGCCTGTTGTAGTGTCTCATTTTCAGCTGTAGCTGAATGGTAGTCAATGTCCCACCAGGAACGTTAGGTGTCGCTAAATTATTAAAAAGTGGATCGAAACCAGCTGACTCCATTCCACATTTATGTCAAAGGTGGAATGAGCTCGTACAAGGATATAATATAATATGATTAAACACTGGATAAAGCATTTCAATGTTTTTTGTGTGGGAATAAGTTCAAATTTAATATATCATTACCACAGCAGCCTACAGTTAAACCTAAAATGAAGTTACAATAGTAATAAGAGAAAAGCACTTTTCTTGACACGACATCATAAAGGTTATTTTAATTTAATGTCAAGTTTCTGAAAAAAAAAACAACCTTTCTAGCTTTCTATGTGATTTTTTTACATGATAGGTTCATGAAAACACAATCATATTGGACTTGGATGTAATAGTAAAAAAAATTCTTATGACATTTTTCAGTTTGTTTTAAATGTACTATTTAATATTAACATTGTACTAGAATTTTTCAACTTAATTAACAGCACAATACTTTTCATTTTAACTCTTGTTATTTTGTTATATGTTTTTAACACTGTAATACTTTGAGATTCACTGTGAATGAAAAGTGCAGTGCAAATTAAATGCATTATTGTTATAATACTACAAGACAAACAACAGTACGGGGAGTGTTGGGGAAAAATAAAATAAACTGATCAAAAAAACACGAGCAGAAATGAAGTTGTACGGTGTAAAAGATACATAATGCAGACATTAAAAGAGAAAAATAAATAAATAAAACTTTAAAAAAGTGAATAGGCAATATTGCAAACCAACTTAAATCATCTGGCAATGTTTTCCATAATGTTTCTCAAGAGATGAGATGTCTTTAAAGCTTTATTGTCTTTAGACACCCTGCAGACAGAATCATAGAATATCTGAGGTTCATCATAAAACACATTTTTATTTGGAAGAAACTCAAGAAATCTGGCTTTGTGAATATTATGTTTGCCCAAAAGACACAGCATAACATTATAATCAGTGGTGGAAAGTAACAAGGTACATATACTCAAGTACTGTACTTAAGTACAATTTTGAAGTACTTGTACTTTACTTGAGTATTTCCATTTGATGCTACTTTATACTTGCGCTACACTACATTTCAGAGGGAAATATTGTACTTTCTACTCCACTTCATTTATTTGACAGCTTTAGTTACTTTTCAGATGAAGATTTGACACAATGGATGATATAACAAGCTTTTAAAATACAACACATTTTTAAAGATGAAATCGGTGGTTTCCAACCTTTTTGGCTTTCACAAAAAAGCAGTGTGTAGTCGGGGTCATATTTCAGATGTCTATGAGTTGTTAACAGCTCCACCAAATGGTGATTTCTCCCTCTAAACTTCTCACATGGTTTCATCTCAATAAATGTTCAAATGATCCAATATTTCGCCAAAAATCAAAGATTGGAGAAAAAGTCCAAAAACTGAAAACAGATTTGTGTATCAGAACTTTGTTTTTTTCTTCTTTCCTCTCCAATTAATCATCTTACGACCCCTCAGATTTATCTAGTGACCCTTTGGAGGGGCCCGACCTCTAGGTTGGGAACCACTGGAATAAACAAGCCAACTGTATATAAAGTAGTTCAAACTAGCTCCACCTCCAGCAGCTACAACAGTAACATGCTGCTCACACGCTGATGCTTCAGTATTAATAATCTAATGATGTCATATATAATAATATATCAGTCAGGGGGACTAAACCAATACTTTTACTGCAATACTTTAACTACATTTTGCTTAAGTTTGATTTTAATGCAGGACTTTTATTTGTAATGGAGTATTTTTACATCGCTGTATTGGTACTTTTACTTCTTCCACCACTGATTATAATACAGTACTAGAACTGTTTTTGATCTCCACGCTCTCGGGTTTGGCGTGTGTCGTTCATGACGTCATGACGCTCCACTTCAGAGGCTATGGCGCTTCCTGACTGGATGGTTACGCTGACTGCCACCGCATCCTTCTTCTGCTTCTTATGTTTATGTGTCCGCTTCAGACGCACGGGACAAGTGCTGTGGAGACATTTGTTCAGTAAGATAATGGCTCGCACGGAGAGGCCGTTGTTCAGAATCGCGTGAGTGTCATATGACCCGCATTTAACAAAACGAGATGTTGTTGTCATCGGGGAGGGGGGGGATTCTCGTTAGCGTAGCTTAGCAACATCTAGCGTTTAGCTGCGATGGGTGCCATTCTTCAGAGGCAGACCACACTGTATTACACATGTGTTGCCTTTTAAAGTTGATAGGATTACCCCTGAAACTATGGTAAAAGGCTTTTCCTAAACCGATAATAGCCTCTGTTTTATTTGGCATACACATGAGCCACTAACTTATATTTTGTAACTGTCTCATACTCAGTGTTTTAATCGAAAAATGGCTCCGCATAATCTAATATTTCGTGGTAATGTAGTTTTAAGCGCTTTGGCCATGTTAGCTTTGCGGATATGTCACCTGAGTCCTTTTAAAGATGGACGAAGCAGCTAGCAAGCCTCAGTGTTTACCTGCCTCTTTGAACTGTGTCCCAGGTACACGTTGTACACCAGGACCAGGCTTGGCTACATGTACTACAAGAGGCAGGTGAGGAAAGCCCGGGAACATTACCCTTCTGGACACTCCACAGCTCTGCCCGTGGAGTTCAATGGTGAGCAACAGTGTGGATTTTATTGTTCACTATGTTCATACAGTGTTGCTCACATGTTCCCTGGTTATTGTGGGGGATTGGCTGCCTGAGTGCTGTTTACAAAGAAGAAAAGGCCTTGTTGATTGTGTCAAACATAATGTACAAATATATAAATATATACATGAATCTAGTCGTTCTCACTTCGATCAATGCAAAGTTGCTGTCAAGACATACTACACATCATATGCATACAAAGCTACATGTGTACGTGCCGGCAGACTTAGGAGCAGTTTTTTTTCCCCCCTCAGGCTATAAGACTACTAAATAAATAACAAACACACACACAACAAACAGACACACACACACAAAGTGCAATCCAACCATTGTGCAATATCCCATTTTCAACCTTTTGTGCAATAACTGCCGTCTGTATAATAACTTTCTATAGGGTTTAAATTCACTGATATATATTTTTTTATTATTTTTATATAGTGTTATTGTATTTTATGTGTCTTTTTTATATATATTTATTTACTGTTTTTACTATAATGGAGCCTCCCAGCCAAAGATTGTACCTGTATAACCGGAGTGACTATAAACATCTTGAATCTTTTACCAATCTGGATGAAAAATGTAATACTCTCATTTCTTTGTCTGCCCACAGGTATCAAAATAATTCCCATCTCAGTGCTGTCTGACAACTATAGCTATCTTGTAATTGACACCGCCTCCAGCGTTGCAGTGGTTGTAGACCCTGCAGACCCTCAAACAGTTCAGGTGAGTGCCTCAAGAGTCGGCGTCAACTGTCAGCTGCATGTTTGTTTGATGCCCAGACGTACGTACACATGGTTCCTGGCTGTGTTCAGACCGATTAAGGACTTTCAGACACTGCGATACAGAAAACAGCGGACGTTTTCCTCTGCAATAAGCCTTTTTCTGTTGCAAGAGGAGATAGATTGACACATATCAACAGTACAACAAAAAGTTGAGACAAGCCAAAGATTTGCCAGATCTTATTGCCTCTATTTCAGTAGCATGTTGTACCTCATCTGATGTTAATGGTTGGGATCTGAATTATCTTTGAGAAAAGATCAAATAGAAACTACCATCAAAATGATGAATATATTAGTCAATATAAGAACAGATATTAGAATTAATAGCATAATCCCATAGTAGCTGTTTCTTTATAGTAGCCATATTGCAGGAGCTACCTTGTTGAAAGAGAGCCAGCATACAGTTTAATGACATATGAGAACCCATTGTGAGATTTAGGTATTCAGAAACAAAATTGCAGGAATGTTTGTGGTTGTAGTACGAATGAAGGATGTGATTATACACTTCAAACCACTTTTATCAAGCTCACACACCGAAAGCAGCTCAGTGACAATTATGCCTTTTCTTTTATCGTAAAATCACTTTTCTAACTTTTCAGCATCACTTTCAATGCACTTTAGTTATTATCAGTCACCATAGTTAACTATAGCTGTAGCTGTTGACAATCAATAGCAGTAGTGAATGAGCGTTGTAAGCGCATTCTCAGCTGTATCCATTAGTAAAATAAAAAATGCCGTACTGTGTCAACAATCTGAAGTATTTTGCAGCACAGCTGGCTTTTGAATAAACTGCTGTCGAATAGTTGATTTAACACGGTGATTAAAGATTTTAACAGCTCTCATAACTTTTCAGGCAGTCCTTAAGGAGGAGGGAGTAATGTTGGAGGCGATACTCTGCACACACAAGCATTGGTGAGTTTTATAGTTTGATTTTATATATCCTTGTTATTTTAATGTGTGGTTTGTTTTTTAGGATTTTATGTATGAATAACTTGAAGAGATTAGGGATAAATATACTAAGTAGGACAGTATGTGTATGTGGTTGAAATTCTCTAGCATAGATTGAAGGCCAAATCAAAAACAACATATTTTCTAATGATTCTGCAGTACATTGTCCCGTCCAAATCACTGTAGCAAGCCTCTGCTTTCTGTCCTATTTACAGGGATCACAGTGGGGGAAACAAAGGGTTGAAAAGGCTTCACAGCTCATGCCGAGTTTATGGAAATGCAGCTGATAACATTCCTGGCCTCACACAGTAAGTCCCTGATAGCACAGTATAGCACACTGCGTCACACAAGAATCATTCCGACTGTACTTAGTCTTGTCTTGTTCTCTCGGTCAGCACTCGGAGCAGCTGACTTCACACTTAATTATGATGGTATGATAAACTGTTGGGTTATGCCTCGGGGGCGGTGGTGGCCCTAAGAATGAGGTCATTGCTATAGGTTTAGCAATTTACTTCCCAGTGCCTCTGTCTGCTTACCAGTGACTACTCTGTGTTTAGATTTTCTTGTAATAACCTCCTGCTCTCATTGTCTGGCCATTTGGTATTAAGGCCCAAACGCTCTAAAAGCAATAATTGACGCCTCATTTGATAATTGCCTCATTTGACGCGCCTCATTAGACGCTCCTATGGCACTCTGCAGGCATCAGATTTGAAATGCCAACAGTACAGAAACCAACACAGATTTGTCCTGTTGTTCTTTGTATTTACTGCTGCATTAGTTATGAATAAATGAAAAGGAGAAATGCAGAGGAGGAAACTGAAACTAAGAGCGTCTGTTTCCACAGCAAATCATCTGTAGAGTGTTTGATGGTTATTTATGTGTGCTTTAGAACCTAACTACCATGAAACAGTCAGAAAATAACTTTTGTATTTCTTGCATTCAACGCTTTGTTCTCTCTACCAATGCTCCCTCTACCAACGCTCCCTCTCCCTCTCCTCAGTCGTGCTATCTGTCTCTTTTTCAGTTGCAGAAAAGACAGCTTTGATCGCTGGGTCCTCGTTTGACACTCTAAAATCGAAACAAGGTCGGAGTTTGGGCGTCGAGGCAGTTTGACGCGCCTCATAATGCTTTTGGTGCGCGTTCACCCATTTAAAAAAATGCGTGTACTTCAAAACGTGCGTGTCAGATGCTTTCAGTGCATTTGGGCCTTTAGAGTTACATCCGAGCTGCTAGATTGGCCTTAAATTTTAAATTTAAGATATTAAATAAAAATTCAACATCTTTCATTTCCCTAACCGTGTCACAGCTATTCTCAATCAGATTTATTTGTCTTTTTTATATACTGTGTGGATGCAACAGCTTCGCAATATATAGGCTCCAAACGGCAGCAGGCTGTAGCGAATGAGTGGTATTACATTGACACTGCTGTATTTTTTTCTGTGTTGTCAGCCCTCTCTCACACAAGGATTCGGTAACAGTCGGTCGTCTGCACTTTAAGGCCCTCTTCACTCCTGGACACACAGTGGGCCACATGATCTACCTCCTGGATGGCCGGGCAGTCGGTGCCCCCTCCAGTCTCTTCTCTGGTGACCTGGTGTTCCTGTCAGGATGCGGTAAGTTACATAGAGAACAGGATCCATAATAATAATCATATAGAACTGCGTTCGGGTTCACAGCAACTCTTGCTTTTATGTAAAACACAGAGAAGACACAGAAACCTCTGTATCCTCTCACAGAGACATTTGCAATGTGTTTGTTTGGAATCATTGTACACATAATGCAGGTCCTTGTACATCCTGACGAGACACTGAATGCAGAGATTGTAAGGAGGTAAGGAACTGATTGTTAGCTAATGCAAAGCTAAAAATGCAGCCAATGTAAAGAAATACAGCTCTCTGCATGAAGACAAGTTGATGCTACTTGAATATGTGATTAATTTGCATAAAATGGCTTACAGTGTCAAACGGTATCCATAGGTCAGGTCGACCAGAGAAGGGGAAGGAGTTCATGATCTATCTGTACTATTTTAACTGTATGGGAGAATCCTGTCTGTGCAGATACCCAGTGGCTTATCTGAACCACATTCATTCATTTATATACTGATCTCAGACCTCAAGACCAGCTGTTTTCAATTACAGCCATTACAGTCACTTCAGTTACAGTAATAACATTTAAATTCATGGATTTCATGATTCATCTGCCTTCCTTTGATGCTTTATGTGGTTTACTCCACTTACACATGCAAGTTGGTACTATCTCTACCAACTGCTGCTACTACATGCTAATCGAACCTTTTCCTATTTTACCTTAGCAAGCAAATTAGTTTTGCTTTGCCAATCCCAGAGTGTTTGTTCTGAAAAAATCCTTATAGCATGGCTATTGGCTAATATTGAATACTTTTCATGTTGTTTGGTTGTTCATTGCACCATATGGTTGTTGTTTTTACTACCATGTCTATTATGTACGCCAGGCAAATTCCTTATAGCCCTTTAGTGTAAATGATTTAATTACATGGCATCTATAAGTCAGAACAGTTAGTAGTACAGTAGCATACAATGAGCTTTACTTAACACAACCTAATGTACTTAATGTAACGTTGCTAATGTGCTTTTTCTTCTACTATTCATTTACAGTACAGGATAATAACTTTCATGACCTCTGATTAATCAGGAATAGGTTGCTTTGTCCTCAGCAGCTGACATTTTAAAACAAAATCACTGTTGTGAGTCTTAAATTACATGTCAGGTAGCAACGAAAAGATCCTAAAGAGTGTGGTCTTCTAAATGCGGATACAAGACCTTCTAAAACTCGCAGATACCCTGAAATAAAACTCAAACTCACTTGAATTCAGTCAAATCTCTTCTTGTTGTTTTTCAGGGAGGATGTTTGAAGGCAGTGCCACAACAATGCTGTCATCTCTGGACACGGTTGGCTCCTTAAGTGATGATACTCTATTATGGCCTGGTAGGAAAAACCTTCACAGTTGTCAGAGACTTAGTTCCAAACAACTGCATCAGTGTTTGTCATGTGGGTGTGGATTGAATGTGTACCAGCTTGATTTTTGCACATCGCAGAAATGCACTTATTTACAGTCAAGGTCTTGAAAGGGGTTGTGCATGGACAACTATAGAGTGTAAGATTTGTAGGGTTATGCATATCAGCATGATTTTTTTTTTTTTTTTAATTTTTGTCCTCTGGTTGTCCCGAAGGTCATGAGTATGCAGAGGACAACCTGCTGTTTGCTGCTGAGGTTGAGCCACGCAACACTGCCAGGGAAAACAAATATCAGTGGGTGCTGCAGCAGCGAGGCCAGAAGCTGTGCACGGTGAGAATGATGTATTGCCATTGTTATGCCTCTCTAGCACACCAACTCAGAAAGGATTCATGTTGCCCAGCACCTGGGAAGAAGGGCTTATCACCTGCCTACAGTGTACGAGTTGTCAGTGGCCGAGCGCTCGCACTCCTCTCACTTCCTCCTCTTTCAGGCTCTCAGTTGAGTCTCATCTATGATACAGTCTGCAAGAGAGCAAAGGTTCGCTGTTAAGTGAAGTGCCTATGTAGAATTCAGATGAGTTTTTTTGTGCTATCTATACAGCATGAGAGCACTAGAGACGGGTTCACACATTTGCACATCCCTGAATTTTGACAACTTTCATACCCAAAACAAATGAAATGATTGACTACATTGTTTTCTCTGCGTTACATGCATGCTGGCTGCATGAAATGTGGCTGGTGTGTTTTTTGATATATTTTGATCTTTTGGGTTATTTTTGGATATGATGGGTAGTGCAAGGGTAAAGTAAAGAAAAATACATGTATACAAACAACAAAGAAGGTGTATAAACTGGTTTAGAAACATATGTCAGATATGTCCCAGATATTATTGGCTGATGTTATTATATGAATATAATTTGAAAAAGAATTTGACTTATCAGATAGTCAAGTTGGGCCATTCAGGGCTAGACTACTTAAATATCAGCATGTGGTGCTGAATATGAGCGAGTGAGTCAAAGTAAACATCTCACGGTGCACCGCTGCAGGGATTGTCTTCAGATACAGATTAATCTGAATGTGATTGTTGATATTTAAATGCCTGTTCTGTAATAGGCCCTTTTCACAGCAGACACCCTGACTCGTGATAGTGGGAAAAGCACAAGTGTTAATAATAACATTAACAATGGCTCTGCTCTATGCAACAGTGTGAACAAAACCTGCTTAGAATTAGTGTGTAGTATGGATTTGAGACTCAGCTCATGCATGTCAATTTTGAGGATGACTGCTATTTGACATACAATTCATTTTCAGAGTCCCTCCACCATCGGAGAAGAGAAGGAGTACAATCCTTTCCTGCGCAGCCACTCTCCGGAGCTCCATCTGGCCCTGGGCCTCCAGCAGCTCCAGGATGAGGACTGGACCCAGTTCAGGGCTCGGGTGCTGGAGGAGCTGCGAAAACGCAAAGACCTCTACAACAGGAGATAGTACTGAGAGCATTAAGACCAGATGTCTGCTCACCTATACTGGCCAGTGGTACCATAGCAGCATGTACAGTCGTAGTAATGATAAGCTGAGCTCTGAGGTTCTTCATAAAAGGTTAAATCCGTTCAAACACATCCGTTTTGTAACATTTAAAGGGGCATTAAGTAATTTTTGAGCTTTATCAACCTGTATCAGTGACCACTAGGAACATAGTTTCATTATTAGATAATAATCATTAATCCTGTTACCTCTCCACATGTATATTATGGTAATTTGGTGTTTTCAGACAGAACATGCGTATTTATTGCTTCCTCAACAAAGAGACCTGAACAATGATGTAGATTTGCATGAGTAGCTCTTAGCTTTTGTTTTACAAGTAGGTACAACCAGATTTCTGATTATTGTGTGTTGAAACACTGGGTGATAAAAGGTCTGCACACTACATGGAATAATTCAGCATGTTAGGTACTGTATTGTTTACTGCACAGCCTGGTTCATTTTTAAGGCAAGTAATGAATAGTCTGTAAAAGCCTTCGGTGGGTCGGCTGTATGAGGTACGCTGGTTTCACATTTATAGTTCTCCTGAAGAGTAATTACCCTCTTCACAAAGTTGTGACTTTTGGACTTGAGTATTTGATTGTGAATATTTGACGTCATTTTCAACAGGAATGGTACTGTTAATTTAACAAATCACAAACACATGTTGTTGTCGGTACTTTGTGCTAAAGTCAGCGCAATCTATGGAGAAAGTCTGTACACCAGCCTTTCATGTGAATCTTTGTATGCTGAATCTAAGAGCCAATTTTCTTTTGACTTAGAATAACTCGCATTGGTTCTTAATGGTGCATGTGATTGGGATACTAACCCCTCCCCCCCACCAATAACTTTATATTTCACTCACGTGCTCATGAAACAACAGCAAAATATCTGCAAGTGGGCCTGAAGTGGAAAACGTGTTTTCTAGTAAAGACCTTTTTTGTGCCTCTCAGCAAATGTTTTTTGCCAAACTGTTTCTCATTTAGAACTGTATTTTTTAAGTGTTTAGAAGTTGCACTACTTGAACAGCATTACATGTGAAGGATTTGACCGGTATTGCATTGTGATGTTTGCAGGGCACGAAATTAGCACCAGCTACCAGCCAAATGCTGGTTAAATATACAAGTGGCTGGTAGATTTCCTTCAAGTACCAGCCAAAAAGAAACACTGTTAATCTGTTGAGTGGCTGGTAAAATTTGAATGTTCACTAGCCATTTGGCCAATGGACAAAAAAGTTAATGTTGCACCCTGGATGTATGAGATATGACTGAATTGCTGTTTTGGGGGATGATTTATGTTGTTAGCCTGTAGAATTACTCTTGACTGCCAGCAGTTATAATTCAATTAAACTTACAGGGTGATGTTGAATCAAACAATCAGTATACAATTTGTTTTACGGTTTTGACTGATGTATGAAATGTGTTATATATAAGAGTAAGATGGTGATGGAATTACAAGACCTTTCATTTTCTTTCTAAAATTCTAAGAATGTGGCATTGACTGTGGCACTCGCTTTAAAATTTCAGAAAGAATGTTTTTATAGACAATTTGAAAGCTTTGGAAACCAAAATTGTACATATTTTGTAATATATTTAATGTTTTATTATACTGTGAGACTATAGTGGAGGAAAGCTATTTCAGTATAATAAACACGTTCTTATTCCCATGCACATTTGAATATTTCTGTTGCTGCTGTCATTTATGTTGAGGTGGGGATGGGCCAGATTGTAAAGGAATAAACCTTTCATGTTTTGTAGAAATATGAAAGCTCTTCAGATTCGTCTGTTGAGCTTTTACCAAAGCACCTTGTCCCCTGGTGATCATTGACTAAAATGTTATTTTGTTTGTTTGATGCAGATTCACATCTTATTTGCATATGTTTGAGTTAGGAATAGAACCACATGGGACACTGTTTTACTTCAGGTTACGTTTTAATGAGAAAATATGAACTGCATTAGACCTGTGTATGTGTTATTTGTTGTCTTTATGAGTGCTTAAAACTGACAGCTTTGTTATGTTTCCCACTGCTACAACTTCCCTCAACTCAAATAAGAGTATAACCTACCTTAATCGCATGTAAAAGATATGCTAAAAGAGGATAAAGGCTAAACTGAACTTTCTGGTGATGGCAGTGTATTAAAACATCAACAAACTGTTGTGTCCTGAGTCCACATCAGGAGACACATTTTCAATCTAATGTGTTTCAGCTGTATAAATCACAGGAATACAGAAGACCGAATAGGGAATTAAATCAGCAATCGTACAAAATGAAGGAAAAATAACACTATAATGCCCTTGAAAGGCCTAAATCTGTGATGCTTTTGGCACATTCAGAGGCTTGTTTTGGCTGCTGATTTTTGTTTTTCTTGCAAGAACCTTGAAGGCCTAAAATCTCTGATTGTCTCGTCACATTTAAAGATCCATGATCTACAAGAACATGAATATCTTATAGAACATGAGAGGTTTTCAGATGTAATTCTCTGCACTTCAGAATTCAAAATGGTCAACAACAATTTTAATCATCTGTACCTTCTTCAAATTACCATAAATGAATTAATTAACCCTAAAAATGTAGATTTTGCCTAACAGCTCTATTGCAAATATAGAAGCCAGGATTATGATAAATTTGCCATTTGCCAAGTCTGAAATCAAAATGCCAACTTTTAATCTTGTTATTAGTTTATCTTTGACTTTGATGCACATGGATAGGTTCAATGATAGATCTTCTGTTAGTTCTGATTTCTTATAAATCTGTTAATTGTTATATTTTCATTTGGGAGGCTTTTACTACCTGTTTTGTTCTGACCATTAAATACAAATATATTAGACTATCGCTTAATGAGTGTACACATAACATTTGCGAGGCTCTCACTTTCTCCTGTAGTTATTTGACAGCAGAGACATGTCAGTCAGGACTCAGGAGCACAAAGTGTTTTACCATAGAAGTCCTCCGAAATGGGATAAAAGTGCAAAGACCAGTTCACAAAGCTGCTGAGAGCAACTCTGGGTGTCTCAGAGGTCCCTAAGCTTCTAAGAGAAGGGGCAGGGATTGATTGTGTCCAGCAGTTAAATTTCTGAAATTAAATATATTTGCATATTTTAGAGTCTGAAATTTTTAATGAGGGAGAAGGAGTAGATGTAATTTTAAGGATTTTAACAAGATAATTGCATTTTTATGGAAAAACTATATCAGAGTAGAGTATTTTATATACATGCATACAGCATGTCTAGAGGGGACCTTTAAATTAAATTGCCAATTATCTTTAATTGTAGTTGTATTTAAATGTGTCTATTTATAATGTATTGTGTTTTTGTCATTTACATTTTGTCTTGATGCCTTTTATGTTTTATGTAAAGCACTTTGAATTGCCTTGTTATTGAAATGTGCTGTACAAATAAACTTGCCTTGCCTAAAATAAAAAATGAAATTAAAGTAAATGAAAAGTAAATAAAACAAATACAATGATAATAACCGACCATTTAACTGACATAGATGCTTTTAGCCGTAGGATGTTTTGTGAATAGTTCTTTACAATCTCTCTCCGTTTCTGTCGCTGCACTCCGCTCCATGTTTTAAATCTGATTGTACCGACGTCACGAGTACATGCGGACTTATTCGCATGCGCTCTGCAAAGACCCGCCCCTACTCTGCCTCTGATTGGCTGTGGCCGTGATATTCCTAAAATAACCAATCAAACCAACGAAGGTAATGAATACTAGCCAATCAGAGGCAGAGTAGGGCGGGTCTTCGCGGAATGCGGATGTGAAAAATATAAGGCTATACCACAGAGCAGCAGGTTGTGTGTTTTCTTATCAGTCAGGAACTTATCTGTCACAAACTACGGCTTCTTGGACAACATGTTGAAGGCGGTTATTTTAATTGGTGGGCCCCAGAAAGGTGAGGAAAAATTATATCTCTTCGTTGTGTTGTCATATTTTTTAGAGTCAGCTGTGTGTGGTTAAAAGCGAAGCTAGGCTACTAATGCTAACAGTTTGTTTATAAGTATCACTGACGTGGCGTAAGGAGAGGACGCCGCACAAACACAGACATACAACAACGTTTGAGAATCGATATCATAATAAATTTTATGACCTTAGCACTAACTGACAACATGTAAATAACAATATCAGTTAGCTGATGGTAATAGCATAAACATTGGCTCATTTCATTACCTATTGTGCTTATTCTCCCCTGTATGAAGTGAACGTACTCCATTTAAAAAAGCAGGCGTTTTAGGATAACTGCAAATGTACCACAGTACTAAGTTAAGTAATACGTGCAATTATGGCGTTATGATATACTATTCAGTTCGGCATGCATTCAGTCCACCATTTAATGTTGTTTAATTAAAATATCAGCTAGCTTATTTTTCCAATAAAACACAGTGGTGAATTTTAAAAGCAAAGTGTAGATTTCACAGAAATAAAGTGCTGCTGCTGATCAGTTCTATTTGTCATTTATTACCTAATCCCTAAATGTATCAAATGTATTGCTGAACATTTGCTTGTCTGTGAAGAAGGCCGTTTTATAAATGCCAGAAGTTTGAAGTTAGTTTGCCCTAGTTTTTTTTTTCCAAAATAGAGGAGAGGAGATGATATATAGTGTACTGTTCATGTCTGGAAGAAAAAGTTGTCTGAACTTTTATTTGAACATTGCTTTGCAGGCACAAGGTTTAGGCCACTGTCATTTGAAGTGCCCAAACCCTTGTTTCCAGTAGCTGGTGTGCCCATGCTGCAGCATCACATTGAAGCATGTGCCAAGGTGAGTATCCTTGCAATATCAGAGTCATTTTACAGAGAAAATGTAGTATATGGCAGATGTGCATCAATGGTTCCATGGCCAATTGTGTTTTGTGTATTTAAATGTATATCTAAATGTTTTGTTACTTCGCCGTACTCATATTATGTTTTATGTACTTATTTTGGGTGGTATAAGTGTTAAATTCAATTTTAATTTGGCCTGATATGTTTTGGCCCTGCATAGCATCACTTAAATCTAGTTAAAATGGTAAAAAGCTTGTCTTTTTAGTTGGTAGGTGTTAATCTAATCTTCTGATGCAGAGGACAGTACGTTCTAAATGAAATAAGTCCAATAATAAACATGTCTTGTGCTACAGGTACCAAATATGAAGGAGATTTTGCTCATCGGCTTTTATCAGCCAAATGAAGAACTGACCAGATTCCTTTTTAATGCGCAGCAGGAATTCAAAGTTTCCATCAGGTAAACAACAGAGCTCAAACACCAGTAAACAATAGAGCTCCTAGCTACATCTCTATAAACAAGTACAGATATACTTAGTAACTTGCATACTCTCCATATAGCAATGACATATGTTTCATATATAGGGGCAGCAGTAGTTTTCTTGCCATGTTGCACCTAAACTGTTGAATCACTACAGGTTTGCTGTTCTTGACTCTGCTCCGCAGGTATTTGCAGGAGTATGCAGCCCTGGGTACCGGAGGGGGCATCTATCACTTCAGAGATCAGATTGTCTCTGGCAGTCCAGAGGCATTCTTTGTTCTGAATGCAGATGTCTGCTCAGCATTTCCCCTAACAGAGATGCTCAGCTTCCAAAAGGAACATGGAGAACCAAACAGCTTTGTTATCCTCGGGACAACGGTGAGATTTCATTATTGACAGTTGTTATTGTCTTTAATAGAACATGTACATCTCTAAAAAGTTTTCTTTCTGTGTTTTGATTACTGTTTATTTTGTGTTGTTTTAGTATCTTGACTTCATTGAAATATTTGTATCACATCCTTGATGTTAAAACAGAAGTTAATGTATCCTAAATCAGACTGCCTTTCTTCTTTTCTCAGGCAAACAGAAAGCAATCCATGAACTATGGCTGCATTGTTGAAAACGAGGAAACAAATGAGGTATTTAACCCTTCCTGTCTTATTTCCCCTAATAGTCATGCATTACTGCCAGCTCAATCATAACTGCTCCTCTTTATTCATTTATTTTTTTATTCAGGTCTTGCATTATGTGGAAAAGCCCAGCACATTTGTGAGTGACATCATCAACTGCGGTATATACCTCTTTAACCCAGATATCTTCCAGCATATTGGCACATTCTTCCAGAAGAATCAACAGGACATGTTGTTGTGAGTTGAAGTGCTCCCTCTCGGGGATCTGTGCGTGGGGATGCATGTGAATACTATTTATTCCATTTCTTTGGTCCTCTTCATTTGTCTTTTTTCCTTCCCTTCTCCTGCCATTTCTGTTTCCTCACACAATCATCAGATATCCATACGATGGGTAAGTTGGTACATTTAGGCTGCACGGTGTGATTATAGAGCACTTAGAACGTGGTGTGAGCTACAGTAGGGTCCAAGAGTCTGAGACCATTTTCCCATTCACCTGAATGGGAAAATGGTCTCAGACTCTTGGACCCCAATGTATATAAATATAACCCATTATAAGGCTGAGATTGAGCTGAAATTGATGCTTTGTGAATGTCTCTCATGCACTTCCTCTGCACACTTTTCCTCTAAATTATAAACCTTCCATTTTGAATGCAGCTTTTTTTCATAATTTGCCCTGAAAATGTGCATTATTATTATGGGGGCATTTTGGGGGAGTTTGCCTGGCAGAGATTAAGCCTTGTCTCACACTAAAGACAACATTCGGTGAAGATATCCATTGGACAAACTCCTTAGTCTAGTATTAGGTTTAATCTTTGTCCAGAAAAGCAAACCCTATTGTAGCTTGTTCTCCTGAGGAGGATGTCAGACTTTCTCATGTCTATTTTTATTTTCCTCTATGTTGTCCCTGTTTTTGTTTCTCTAGTTAGCAACAGACTAATTAGATAGCTTGGAGATAGCGAAACTTTGTGTCACATAGTTGCCAGTGAGAATTATGTAATGACTTTGTACCTTTTATAAATCCTCTCTCTATTTGTTAGCTGCTAGACTCCCCACTTTGTTTTTTTTCTGAACACAACAAAAAGCTCCTTTCTGATTAAGGCGTAAATGTGCATGTGGAAAGACTGCACCCTTCTCACTCACAGAAGCTGTATTTCTTTGTTTATTTGTTTTAAAAAATTTTGACACTTTTCACTTTTTGTGTTTTCATATGTTTGTTATAGTGTAGTAGATCTAACACCTGGCACCCCAAGGACAGTTAAATTACAGTATATCACGAAAGGTCAAACCACATGTGCATAATTCACCTACTAACATCAATAGCACTTAAATCAAGATTGGCACTGAATCAGCACAATTTATGAACACATCAGAGATACTTTAAAGAAATAAAAAGAGTTCTGCTGCAAAATCTCTCAGGGCCAACTTTGCCTCTAACCATATCCCTTCCTTTTTGGTAAAACTTCGATTATGGGTGTAATCCTTTAAAATATTCTTTTCATCAATATTTAACATTCTGCTTCATCTCGGGGCTCTCACAATACACTATGCCAGAGACCCTGATTAATATGGAACACATAGACCCATCTACTTAAGTTTTGGATCACTACTAGGTAATCAGCTTTGGTTTCAATCCAGCACTGACACCATTAAAGTTATTACCAGTGGTGCATTTTAACTCAGTGCTCTCATTTAATTCTTGGGGCTGGATAGTAGGGCAGTAGATTCGTGTTTCTGTTTAGTTTTAAGAGGGACTACTTGGTTGGTTTTGCACATAACTGGATATTTTAAAAATCACAAAGACTATTTAAGTACAAGTAGGGTGAAGGTAAAGCACTGGGCATTCATTCTCAATTCTTTTAAGTGTTCTTTTTTCATTACTGGCGTAATTTTAGGCCCAAGAAATTCTGTGTATTTAAATTGGTCACTGGGCAAACAGAAAGGTAAAGTTGGACTAAAGACTAAAACACTAAGGACTAAAATACAGCTTTTAAATTGGTATGTTTATGAGCGAGAACCCTCAGCTACAGTGTCTCATCATCCACTTAGTATTTAGGTTATCATGTAATACCTCCATTTTTATGCTATGGCTTTTAGGAAACAGGTGCCTTATTTTTTTTAAAAATGGTTTACTTGATCCTTCAATAAATTTAGGGAAAGAATATATTGAAATCATTGCAGCCATACCTGATAGTGAGTTTAGTACAAGTTTCTGTATAAATATCAACTTTGTCTTGACTTTCATTCTCACCTTTAACTTTGCACAAAAGATTTTATTTTAATAAATGAGGCCCCTGGCTCTGGTTTGTAAATCTGTCCCCTTGCAGAGAGGAGCCAACCAACGGCTGGCACCGAGCAGAGGCCATCCGGCTGGAGCAGGACATTTTCACTGCCCTGGCAGGGCAGGGCAAACTCTACGTGTATAAAACCCTCAGCTTCTGGAGCCAGATAAAATCTGCAGGGTGAGTTTATATGTCATAAATGCTGTCAGATCCAATAGGGAATAAAGTTATCTTTCCAACATGTATAACCCTGTAGCTTATTAAATGTCAGAGGAGAGGGGAGATATTGGATTCCAAAATGAGCAGTATAATGCAGATGTATGGCTTTAAAAAAGCACTTTGTTGTTTTTTTGGTGATCTTTTCTCAGGTCTGCAATTTATGCCAGTCGATTGTACCTCAACCAGTATCACACAACTCATCCTGAAAGACTGGCCTCAAATAAGGAGGGAGGGCCCAAAATCAGTGGTGAGATTCATTGATCTTCTGTAGCTTTGTTCCTTTCTAATGTTGGAGCCAAGTCTTTTCACACTTCCTCTTGTTTCTCTAGGTAATGTCTATATTCATCCTACAGCCAACATTGACCCCACTGCTATGGTAAGTGTCTTTCCCTATTGTATTGCACTTTACACCATAAACACATACAACATGTGAATGACGTACTATTAATGGCACACACTCTTATGAAATATATGCAACTGTTATTGTGAAAATTGTAAAATACAGGTGTGCTCATTACAGTGTCACTAGTTCCTACCTGGAGGGTTGATCTTTGTTATTTTACCAGTTGCAGTTGTGCAGTGGTGATCACTTAAGATAATTTCTTCTTTTTCTCTTTGCAGTTGGGTCCCAATGTCTCCATCGGGACTGGAGTGACTATTGGTGCTGGGGTCAGAGTTCGCGAATCCATCATCCTACATGGTGCGACTCTTCAGGTAAGCCCTTGTAAATATACAGCAGTTTGTACGTACGTTGCACATAACAGACAAGTAGAAGCACTTTTCTGGTTGCTGGTTGCTCTGATTTTGTGCATTTTCTTGAGACACTCTGGGGTTTTTTCTCACCCACACTGGTTTTGTATTTTGGTGTCATGTACTGCAGTGGAAGTGAAGTCCATTGCAACTTCGGTGCCAAGATGTTTTACACTGAAAATATTAACACTCACTGCAAAACATGATAGTAATTTCACAATTTTAAATGTTTTACATTGAGGCCCAATCATTTTTTAAGTAATTGTGGTTCCAATATACCGTTTACATTGAATAAATATTGACTGTATCATTTTTGAAGACTGTGGGACATTTATGATTTGTGCGTACACATGGTCTAAGGCAGTTCTAAATTTGATCACAGAGTAAGAACAAATTCAGTTAGGAGCATATTGATGAATCCTGGATTTGTGCTTAAAAACGTTGGTACGCACGGTTTATAAGATGCAGTGTTTGTGAATGAGGCCCATTGAGTTTTGAACTAAACTGGGACTCAAATGAATTGCAGATTTATTTGCCCATTCACTGTTGGTGACATCCAAACATGTATCTTTAAGCTCCCCTGTCACACAAGAAATATTGTTGCCTGTGTCTCTCGCAAAGATGTAATTTTTAACGATTTGGAGGTTGGCATAATTTAATCCCATGTCCCATCAGTGATTACTGGGTGCCTCCAAAATAAATTTAGACTGCAGACGACTTATTTGCTTTTAATTGCATATAGCCTACAAGGACAATTTGTTAGTTGAGCTACACTTTCAAATAAACACCCCGCGTTTTTAATCTGATGTTACACTGACTGAAGTACACTGATTTCACCATATCCACTGTTTTTTCACATGTAGGAACAGTATCTGCTATCTACAGCATATCTGAATACCTAAAACACTGTGTTTAATGTTTAACTCAAGATGTTTTTTGTCATTATTTCTCCTTAAGGATCACTGCTGTGTTTTGAACAGCATTGTGGGATGGGATAGCACAATTGGAAAGTGGGCAAGAGTAGAAGGAACCCCAAGTGACCCAAACCCCAATGATCCCTATGCAAAGATTGACAGCGAGACCCTCTTCAGAGAAGGAAAACTCACACCCTCTATTACTATTCTTGGTAAGCATCATCTGACCTTAAGTGAAACTCGCATTCCTCAGATGAATTGTTAAATATTCATCAGTATCAAAGCTGCATTTTTCTCCTCAGCATTTTCCTCTGAGGTTGTCAGAAATTTAAAGGCTCGACAGATGAACAAGAAGCATTACTGAAACTTTGCATTATGCCATCTGTCATTTGTCTTCATCTTTAAAGAAGTTTTTGCACTTCACTTTCCATCGTCATTTCATTTTCTGTAAGTTTCTTTCTGTGATGTTCTTTTTTTTTTTTTGCTTGTGCAGCCATGGTGGAAATTGCTGTTTAAGCTAACTACCTCTTTTTTTTTTTTTTTTTTCTTCTGTTCATTCGACAAACCAGAAATGTGAAACACATCAAATGCCAGAAGTGAGATTTACTGAACTGAAATGTAATGTCATAGTACTGTGCATTGCACTACACTGCACAGATTGAATACAGCCTTGTTTGTCTCCTCAGGTTGTAACGTGACCATCCCCTGTGAGGTGATTATACTCAACTCCATTGTCCTCCCACACAAAGACCTCAACCGCAGCTTCAAAAACCAAATTATTCTCTAGTTAATCTTCATCACGCCCTGTCCACTTACTGTCACTGATGAAGGATGCAGCTGGACGCGTGCCGGCACTGGCTCTGAGTTACTGTATATAAGATGTCAAAAGGGAAGATATGGGACATTCGTTAAATAGTTTTGAAAGATAGATTTTTATATATTTGTCCTCAAGGTTTTATGCATCATTGGGTGTCAGCAATATTAGAGAGAGGCTAATCACGCATGTTGATTCACCTTGAAAAGTGCTGTCATGCCAGATGTTTATATTGTTTTTTTATTAACTTTACCGAACTGTAAAATTACTGCTGACACTAGTATAATATATTTGGTTGGATGTAATATGATGTAAAAAAAAAAAGATGTTTATAGATGACCACGTTCTGTTTCTCAAGGGCATCCTTGACCAAACTTGAGACAAACGGGAATCATTAGAAAATAAAAATTACTGGCTACAGACTGTGGTTAATTTTTTAGAGGTTATTATTTGTGTGAAGCTCTGATTAAAACCTTTTTAGCATCGTCATTGTCAGTAAAAATTGACTACCAGCAAAATAAATCAGGAGGGTTGAGATTTACATCGCAATCAAGTAATGATGCTTTTTAAAATGTGAACTTAGCAGGGGGGCCTTTAGAATCTGCTACATAAACAGCAACAGCAGATACTTAAATTGTGCATTCGCAATCACTAGAGGAACTGTTCTAGTTTATGGATACAGCACATTAACATTCACTTATTAAGCCCTCTAGCGCTCATGATCACTTCAGCACTTTTGTTCCAATTATTGCAATAAGACTTGTCTATTAAGGAGTGATGTAAATCGTAATGCTGGAACTGCAGCGTGATATATTTTAATCAAGTCTCTTCACACACCTCCCATGAAAGGCAACAAAAAAACAAGTTAATGTACATTTTTATTCATGATGAGTTTATTTCAGCTTTCAAAAGGAGGTGCCTGTGTTTATTCAGATGCCTTACTGCTCCACAAAAGTGCCTCATTCCAGTTAGTGTCCCTCATAACAGTGTTTTATCCTGTTGGTGGGATCCTCATCAATTTGGCTACAACCTCAAAACTCCACATGGAAGGTATTTCTAAAATTCATTAGATCAAATAGGCTTTTAACTCCCATAACGGTGAAACATTACATCTGTTTATGTCTGAGAACTGCTCACAGTGGGGGTAGAGCTTGTTGATCCTAATACAAAATTATTTACTGAAAAGTAAATAACATGTTGTTGTTCGGGTATTTTTTTTTCTGCTTGTTAGGGAGCTGAGGTCAGAAACATAATCGGTGTTCAGCAGGCGAAGCACAGATCCGGGGACGGGGGTGTTAAAAGAAGAAAATATACAGGACAGGGTGACATAAACCATAAGGAGGGAAAGATAGCAAAAGTGACATGTGACAAAAGCCGGATTTAAATCTTTTTAAGATTTTTTTTTTTCCTGACATGAACCACATTGTAGCCTGGTGAGTCAGAAGACATCTCAGCTGTCAGCAAGTGTGTGTACCCACCTTTTTCAGTCTATAAAAAAAAAATCCATGAAGTAGAGATTTTAGCTTCTCTGCTCCTCTAGTTTTTGTGACAGCTTTTCCTTGTTGTTTTGGGAGGTTTGTTTTCATCAATCTCCTTATTGTAGGTAAGTTACATTCAATTATATAATTTCTTCCATAACCAATCCAAGTATGCAAGTGATGAGATGGTAGCCTTGTCAATAATATATTTTGAACTTTAAAAAATAAATGCAACATGTTTATTTATACAGTCTTGACATTGTAACAAAACCCACAGTAGCCTTTGGTGCAAGGCTGTGTCTTGACAAGCTGAAATAATTAGCACTGACAGCAGGAAGAAAAAAGGTCACTCAGAGGTGGCAGCTCTTTTATGACACCTTTAGTGAGCTGTCACAAAAGATGATAACGATTCTAGTCTTTGTACTATTCTAGTTTTAATGTGTCTCAGGCAACATTAGGTCACCAGGTGAGGGGAAATAAAATATCACTGATGAGTTCTGGTGACATACTAGTCTAGTACACAGAGTATATTTAAAATAAACTGTGTTGTAGGTGGTGTTAGAAATGCATGAACACAGACAGGACCACATACTAAATGTTCAAAACCCCATTTGTGTCATTAGCATCTTGATATTTTTTTATTGCTTCTCTGTTTTTTGTATATATGTCGATCATGCTGGTTTCTAAGCCTTTGCAAGGGAAACAGTATTTTTCAGTGAAGGACAACATGTCAAACTGAGACACAATCATCTCAGTAAAATGCTTCTGAAGTGATGCAGTTCAACAAAATTCAAAAACAAAACAAAGTCAAAAAACAAAATGTAAATTGTAGGGCCTCATACGATGACTTGCACAACTAAACAGAATCAATCATCTTTTGCTTGTGATTTACAAACTGAGGTTACTGGCATAATGTCCTCTCAGGGGTAAAACTAGAAAGAACAAGTCCACATCAAACAAACAGCACAGCAGCCATCACACTGAGAGACCTGCTACCTCACTGATGCCGCCTTTCCGCACTTGTTTCCTGACAGTAAGTGTTGTTGGATTAAATACCTTCACTTACTTCAAACAGAAAGTGTTTATCTCACAAGGGGAGTCCGAGAGGGTTCAGACGTCCTCTGTGCAACTATTGAAAGCAAACAAATGATGAAGTTGTTTTTGAGTGGCTTCTTCATGACTCTATAAGAATGAATAGTCATTACATAAGAAACTGTATAATTACATCATTGAATCTCCAATGCAGGTACAACCTACAAGGGTCAATACTTTACTGCCAAAAAATATAATTTAGTTTTATACCTCTGTGACAGTCTTAAGCAAAATGTATACAAAAAGCTTCACAACAGTTTGTCAAGGAAGCTTTGTTATGCTGCATTATATTGTAGGTGTTAACCGTCCTGTATTCCCATGATATATTTGCTCCTCATTTCAAGCTTTTCTTACACTAACAACTTCCATTATCAGACAAGTCACTGTCATGCCAGGGGTTGTGCTCAACACAGTACAATATAAAAGGTCATCTGTAAATGAAGCATGAGGAAAGCCAAAGCGTTTCTATTACCCTTTGGACAGTCTCCTGTGGCTGAATGCATTATGGTCACACTGTTTTAACAGGAATCTCTGATGAGGACACATGTAAGAGTTATGAGTTGATCAGAGGGCACTAAGATGTGACAGTACAGGTTGTAAATGAGGGCATAAATACAGCAAAGGTGCTTGCAAATTTTCACATCAGTGCCAATTTAGTAAACTAGGGCTTCTGGCTATTTCAGGGCGTATGAGAAGTAGAATAATGCACATACATACTAATCTTTCACAACCTGAGTTAGGTATATCTAGCATAGCAATACTTTAGTGTCAACCAATAGCTGGTGTATTTCTACCGTCATTCCTGCCTGAAGGTGTCTACTAATCCCTACTACTCAGAAGTGAGATGTTCCTATTTGAAGATCTCTAATCACTGCCTCTTATATATGTTTGTGAAATTGCCATTTAGACAAGAGCATTTTGTCAAAAGAAATTACTCCAGGAACCAAAATGAGGAGGTAAAAATACAGAGAATACATCCTTTTCAAGGCAAGCATCTAAATATGCTCTTTTTAAAAAATCAATTTCTTCCACTTCCACAGGTTAGAAGTCCTTTTAGCAGCCACTGACATGTCGTTTGCTGACAGTCAGATCTCTTTGAGGCGCAGATCTTGGAAGTAGCTGGCTGCTGAGCTTTTTTTTTTTTTAAACCACATTTAGCCATAGTAGCCAAAGACAGCTGGGTAGAGGTTTAGTACAAAGACAAGACGTCTTGAAAGTGCTAAGAGGAATGGAAATGTGAGCATCTGCAATTCCATGACAACTAAGCTACACCATCTGCTGAGGAAGATCATATAATACAATGAAAAGCTCCAGAACTGCTGCTAAATGTATCTAGTGGTGAGATCAAACTTCTGTATTTTCTGTATTTTTGTTTTTGTCTGTCGTCTTCCCACTGGTTAGAAAATGTGATGTCATGTACTGTATTTCATTGCACCAATCAGAATTTAGCAATATTTGAATCAAAATAAGATGACAGCTACACTAGCAGCTCTGTGAGGCTATACGTGGACACAGCGGTGCTTTGAGCTCAATGCTAACATCAGCATACTAACACAATCGCAATGACTAAAATACTGATATTTAGCAGGTGTAATGTTTATATGCTCACCATCTTAGTTTAGCTTGTTTAGTGGGATATCATTTGCTAGAGCACTAAACACAAAGTATAGCCAATATCATTAGTTTTCATTTAGTTTCATTAAGTATTTGGTCATGAACCAAAATGACGATGGTGCAAGATGAAAAGTTAAAGGATTTAGCTTTGCACATGAGATTTGTTGACAATAAGAAAAATATGGAAAATTGCCACCCTCATTCTTTAAAATCACAATGCATCCCGAGGGGAACACAAATGCCTAAACCAAATTTCATGGCAATCCATCACATAGATGTTGCGATATTTCACTCTGGACCAAAGTGTTGAGCTGACCGACCGACTGACAGACCAATATTGCTATCCATAAAGCCGTGCCACTTGCAAGGCTGAAAATTACTAGCTGTATGATTGTCATGTAGTGATATTACGGCTTAAAGGAGAGATTTCTGGGTTCCAGCTACTAAAGAGATTTTTACTGGTAAAACTAAACCCCAGGCTTCAAAAATGATTTTCAAAAAAGTATATGTAACATGTGTAATCTTGATGACCGCATAGAGTGAATTCAGGTGTGAGGTAGGACTAATTCTCCACTGCTAGCGATGCTTACAATAATATATGCAATAGTATGTAGAGAGAGAATGAGGTGCCTTTACAGAGTTTTTAAATCTCTTCCACAAAATCTGTATTCTTTCTGTGTGTGCTTTGACATTTTAAGATGTGCAGATAATTTACAAGCCAACATTAAATACCTAGGGCCTTCGTTAAATGGCCGTGGAGCTGGAATTTGATAGCAGGCTCCTTTTAGTTTCTGCAAAGCAATCCTTGACAAGGCCACAGATAACAAGAGTCCACTTTACCGAGTATAAACAGAACACGTCTCCTTCTCCGACTGCTCCCCCTGAGGTACTCTGTAAAGGAGATGAGAAGTCTTAAAGACAAGGTGCAAGAGAAGGAGATCAAGCATCGTAACAGTTTTCGTGCAAGATAGGAATACACGCCCCCACTGTTGGAGACACTTTGGACATATTTCTCTTACTAATTTCATTAACTGTGAAGACAGAGTGTGTGCAGAATGGGTCACCTTTGGCAAAGCTTTAACACTCACAATATATAAAAAAGATTTACAAAGGAAGAACATTAAGGAGATTAGTTATTATTGGGGTTTTTTTTCTATCACAGTTTGTGGAAACATCTAGAATATCTTTGTCACATTGAAGTTCATGATTTCCACCATATCAACAGTAAAGAAATGTTGCGAATGTTGTCTGTGATTTTCCTACTTTGATAGCTTGAATGCAGAGAAGTTACTATCATATAAGGTTTTGTTATTTTGAGAGAGCAGACCAGCTAAGAGATAAGAATGATTGCCTGCAACCCCAGTGGACTATCCAATGCCTGCTGATATTAAAAAAATAAAGAACATAAAATCAGCTTCAGCGGCCTTTGTTCCCTTCCAGCTATGGTGTGTGTGTGTGCGTTTGGGTCTGGCATTGGAAGCAAGGTTGACTACGGGCAAAGGTCCAGGGCTGTTTCCACCTGAGAGGCCAGGTGGAGGGTTTGCATGTCTGTACACTGAAAGGAAGATGCCTAACAGAGGCCTAAAGGACTGACAAATGAGCTGTCAAATAGAAACTGACATCTCACACTGCTCAAATTCACATGGTAAAGAAAAATAGCATTGGGCTGTCATGCATCACCAGTGAATGCTAATGTTTTGCTACACTGTGCTCGGAAACATCAGAGTGAAAGTTCCCCAGTTCCCCTAAGAGGTGTAAAACAGGCGTTTTTGTTCCTCACTCAGCATATGTGCTGTGTTCCAGAAATGTTAAGTCAGGGTTGTTGACTTCTGACTTTGATAAATGCAACGTAATGCCTCCTGAGACAGAAACACCAACTAGACGACAAATTTGTCTCAACTCGGAGGATTATAAGTTGCGCTCATGTTACAAACATGACAGCACCTACTGTCAGCACTGTGCAGAAATACGTATTTGAACTTTTGCATAATCCTTAGATCATCTCTAAATCACCCAAATTTAAATAAACTGTGTTTTATGCTACTTTCTTTTCTTTATCTCCTAGGTGTCCTAGCTGGGAAGGGCATTAGACTACTTTAGAGGGAGAATTTATCATTATCTTTCAGTAAAATACAGTATATTACAAAAGAGAGAAAATTGTGAAAAGTATAGCTGAATATATTGTATTGTTGTATTATAAATGTAAAGTTGCACTTGATAAGTAAGTCTGAATAAGTCTAAATAAGTCTGGATTAGTCACGTAGTCGTCTCATAAGTATATTTATAGAGGTATATGACACTCTGCTCTCTTCTTGTTCTCATTTACTCAATTATGTTTCCTAAGAAAAGTGTTATTGGACAAGGACATACTGAGTCATGGTTTAGCAAGATAAAACAGTGCCGACATTTTTGCTCAAATGATGACTGACTAATTTTGCTGTGATTCATACCTTCGTAACACTAAATACGCTAAATAAAAAAAGTTGGTGTGGTGTGGTTGTGATTAGTTGCAGTATAGCAGCTGACAGTTTTCATCTGATTTTGAATGTAGCATTAGTTACAGCTCTTGAAACATAAATTCACAAAGTTCCCATGCAGTTTGATTAAAAACCCATTTCCATGTTTTGTACCTCAATTTGTATTTTGTGTCTTTCACTGTATGCTTTGGCAAGTTTAATACTGTGGGGCTTAAAGCCACGTCACAATCCCCACATTGAAAACAGTCTTAGTTCCACTTCTCAGCAGACTGAACTTTCATAAACTCAGCTGCTCTCTCTCTGGTCAAATACCTCTTAACACAGGATTTAACACAGACAATGTCTGAAAATAAGTAAAAACCATTAAATGTGGAGCAGTACAACTGCATGAACATGAAATTGGGCAAACATTTCTTACTCTCAGTGCACAATGCTGCCATAAACTTGTATTACAAAGCACAGCACACTGTATTTTATCATCTCTGCTCCATTTAAAAGTATTGGTGAGGGCTTCTAGATATGGAGCACAAGGATTAACAAAAGAACAAACTAATCTAGGGTATAAACAAATAATGAGGCATTCATCAGGACTACAAGAGGTTATTACACACAAAATCTTAGCAGATTGTACTAATTACTTTGACCTGGCGTTGTTGTTGTGTTATTAGTGTCTGACTGTGGACCATTTGTACAAAGTGGATGACCTTTGTCCAAATAACAGTTTTATTTACAGCACTTGACACAACAATGCAATGGCACTGGTCTACATTTTACGTGAGCAGGTGCTGTAAATGCTGTGTGATGCTAAAGATCTCCTACATCTGAATTCCTGAGTGAATGAATTCCCCAGTCTTTATAGTATTATTAGTAATTTAAAGCTCCACTAAGCTACATTTTTTTGTATTAATGGAAATCAACACATCATTCTGCAGTTTTATGCAGATTTCAGCCACATTTAGCCTGTTTTTGCAGTTCCCTCCCCTGATATAAAAACATTGGTAGCTGCAAAAAACATTTGCACAAGATGACTGTGTGCTACCTGAAACACTGATTCGAGAGCTATTTTCCCCAGGAGGTGGTAGATCAAATAAGAGCCAAAACAACAGTAATACCTATATTTGATTGTGAACAGAAAGACCACTCCAATGACCATGTTGTTCTATTTCTGTAAGTATGCAAGTGTTTGCTAACACTTAAGCAAAAAGCACTTGAGAAGTTGAATACTTAGAGCCATAAACTGGCTCTGCTGCAGTGCATTGTCTACCCCGGGTGGTCAAAAAAATCACTTTATGCAGCTCAAAAATGATGTAGTCTTATTTTGCTCTATAGTCTTTTTGCTGCACTTATTCCTCATCAGTTTGAAAGATGTATCCAGTGGATTTCTTGTTTTAAAATATAATATATGCCTTTACATATTCTGTGAATTTTGCTATACTTTATAGTAATTAGTTAATTCATTAATTTCACAATTAGCTGTCCAAGGAGGGGTAAGCTCTGTTCGAATTGCCTCATCTGCACTTTCTTCCGTTTCCCTAAAGGCCTGTAAAGCACATCTCCAATGTTTTCAGTGATTTGGCCAAGTATATAATATTTAACATAATAATTGAGTGAAATTAAATGTCAACTTCTGTCTGATTATCAGGCTAGTGGTATAAAAATAAACTTGACTGACAGGTCAGCTGCGATTCCTACAATCATTTACATAAAAAATCTGGTTACAGGATCTCTGCATCTTGGCAGAATAGTGCTTTAATGTGTCAGCAGTGTAAAATGTTAAATATTCAAATGTCATTGCCATTAATAAAATCTGTCAGAACATAAAAAACAACACTTTTTATGAAGTGTAAATAATCAAGTTGTTGATATGTACGTAATTTTATATGATCATCCTATTCCCTCATCTGCTCTGTTATAGCTTTTATCAGAGTGTGAAAAAAAGACTCATCAATGACTGACAACCAGTGGAAAAATAAACATATCAGTAATTAATCACAAAGGACATCTAATATTTGTTTTTTTGCAGTAAAGGGTTTATGCATCTCTTACAGTTTACTGCTCTTGTACAGAGTGACATTGGCTCCCATGTGGTCCAAATTAGCCAGTGGAGACTTCTCCCCATCATTCAGACACGCCATGTATTTTCAGTCACGGACCAGAAACCACATATCAGCCGCTGGAAAAACCAACAGGGTGCCAAAGTCTGAGCCTGCCCTCAGGTTAGAAATACTCAGATTGCTCACTTGTACTTAAATGATGCAAGTGTTCAACTATGGAGCAGCAAACATTAAGCTATGATATTTTCCTCATATGATTTTTATTTCATTCCTTTATTTTTCTTTTAATAACTAATAATAAATCAAATGTTCTACCCCTGCAGAGATGTGACTGAAGAGCACAGAGTTTGGGGGAAAAAAACCCCTGATCTCCAGTTTTGCTGTCTTACAGGCTGACCATATAGGCTGCCTCAGTTTTGAAGTACTTTTTCATATCCACCTCCACCTGGCTGTGGGCGTGTTTCAGTTTCATCTCAAGTACGCTTTGACCATGACTGATTTCATCAGCCACTCTTTGTATTTCTTGAGCTCCAGCTCAGCAGGTAGCTTTCAAGTGGCCTTAAAGTCTTAAACCACTCCAATAACTCTGAGATCATACAGGAAATAGTCACACTGAATTCATTATATATCTTTTTTTTACACCTTTTTTTAGGCTACAACAAATTTATTAATTTCAGTTACATTATTCCATACATCATGGCAATGCTTTATGACAATTACAAGCAAGAATTTTTTCTGTAAATGAAATTGATTAACTGGTAAAGGGAATACGAATGAAAGGATAGTGAAATGTTTGTGACATCATTTTTATTAGAAGTGACCTATTTCTAATAAAAAAGAAATGTTTGGTACCTAATTAAAGTGATCTAACAAAAAGATTATGTGTGTTTGTCTTATAATTGAGGCTAGCAGTGTCTGTGTTTGTAAGATAAGGTATTGTTCAGTGAAACCTGCCATTTATTTTTTATCAGCAATGACTGCTGAGTGAGCCAGACCTAAATATTTGTATTTACAGTATTACAGTATACACAATATTGTATTGATTAATCACTGTGGTTTTGTAGTTGCAGTTTGTGGTTGTATTTGACTTTGTTGTAATGTAAGGTGTTATTGCTGTTATTTTGCCTGCTTTTTATAATGTAATTTCCGTTTGATAACCTGCATAACCTTTATTCCAGTATAATTTTCCTATGAGCTTTGATCTGCCAAATTCTGCCTTCAGTCATGTCTTTATTGCCTACTGATACACTCAATGAGCACTTTGTTAACAGCACTTGTGCAATGAAATGCAATCCAATACAACAGCTCTGCCATGAATTCTACTTTTACGAAGTTTATACATTTTCAGTTTTTGTTGACATTGTCAGAAAGGTGATAAATCTACTTTTTTATTATTGAGGTCGTAGTGGGTGGTGGTGGTGTACTGGAGTGCATTATATTGAAAAATTGTCCGTATATTTTGCCCCCCTCATGTATGTCAATGGAGTGGATGAAATATTTGTTAGATTGCACAGGCGTTCCTGATAAAGTGCTCGATGATATGTTGTAATGCTGTAGCGTTAGGGTTAGCTCTATCCTCTTGTCCAAATATGGCCACTCTTCATCACTTCCGGCTCCAAAAATCCAAGATGGCGATGGCCAAAATGGTAAACAAGAGGCTTCAGAACGGGAATCCATAAACCAATGGGTGATGTTACAGTGACTACGTTTTTTTTTTAATTTAATTTTTTTTTTTTTATAGTCGTGGTTGCAATCTGCAAACTCATCCCTAGATGCCAATAAATCCTATACTCTTGTCCTTCAATGTGATATCCCATCAGCTGAGCAACAACCTAGCCTCGGTTTGTTTCTGTCATGTAACGTTAGCTAGCGTTAATCATGCATGTACATTTCACATTATTGTTGAGCAGCACAAATAATATTTTTCATCCTACCCGGATAAAGGATGCTCTCATAGCAGTGAGGTGAGTGTAGTTAAAACACCTGTGGGTTGTTTTTCAAAGTTTGGCGCTGAGAGAATGACAAATCAATGCAAAAACGATGATTTTGGTGTTAGCATCCGGAAGAGGGATATTTTTAGTTAAATGTTGAGCGCTAGCAATAACATGAAAACATACTGATACAGATATAGGTGTATTAAATCTAAACCTATCTATCCTGAGTGATTAGACAGAGTTTCTGTTCAACTTATGTGACTTCTAAAGAAGCAGGTGTCTGCACAAGTGATGATAGCTTATAGCTAACGCTAGCTGTGTAGAAATATGTTGGAAAAAGTTATGCAGTTAATAATTTTGTGTTTTAGATGTTTGTGTTCAGTTTGGATCAAATTATAGAGATTTTTTTCACTCGAACTTAAAAGATTTATTTTCTGTTGATAACTAAAAGTCTGACTAACCTACAGTGATTCAGTATTGCGTCACAATAGGAAGGTATAGACCTATAAATATGTTATTAGCAGGAAAAGCACAAGTTTAAATTATATCAATAACTGGCTGCATTAGGTGTTCTTGGTTCATGGTATTTTGTATACTATATCACTGGCTTACTAAGAACCATAGTTAATGTTATTAGTTATATTATTGCTGTTTCAGCTGTGAAAAGTCAAAATGCAAAAGTCCTATAAAACTAACATTTCAAGTTAAATAATGTTGATATGCATTGCTTATAATATATCTGTATATAACAGTTATAGGACTTGCTAAACAACATATAGCTTCTAACCAGCTCATTAAGTAAGAAAATAGCATTGATTTAATGGTGGAAAAAGGTTAATTAATATAAGTGAAATACTATACAGAATATGCCTAAATGTCATTAAAGGAAATTAGCTTACTAAGTATTTATGTACTTTGCATCCTTGAACCTACATGTGTAAAAATGTTTGCTATACTATATTGCCAGCTTTTGTCTGAGATTTGTAGGTCATTTGTTCTTTATGATGAAAAATCCAAACTGTGGTTAAGTGTGTAGTAGTGGGGAACATTACCAACATTTTCCAGGAGAGGACCTCTGGACCCTATACCAATAACTATTCTTTCCATTCATGAGCTAACCCTTGTGTGCTCAATTTAAGTGTATTCAGAATATAAACAGGCTACAGATAGTGTGGGATATATCCTGATCTTTAGAGAGTGTAGACAAATATGGTGGTATATTCACACAGATGCTTATGAGTAACCACTGACAGTTGCTGGAGAGCAGAAGGGCCAAGCAGCCATGCAGCCAAGTGAAGCCTTGATAATGTGGGGTTGGAAAGTGTCTTGATTTATGCAGCGGGGTAGATGGTCCAAATGTATCCTCCTGCAATATTTATTAGACATGTACACCATCACTCTGCATTCTGAATGCAATGGTGGTGGGTGGACAGAACACTATGCGTTGCATTGCATAATGCAGTGCTGTCACATACTAATGGAGAACGGCAGCGTGATTATTTGCATCATTTCCATAGGATCATAATTCTGCACATTCTGTACATTTAAGATTAAAGCGTCTGAGGAGCACCCTGTCCTGGGGGTGTTGGGTTGGGGGGGGTTTGCTTCTGCTGTGCTGGCAGCCGCTGTCAGACAGCTCCTGCATTAAAATAGACTTATGTATATTGATGTCTTGTCAAAGTATAGTTATGTTCACTAACACATAAGCTTCCCTTCCTCTGAATGCAGGTTACTCAACTAGAACGGTCCACACATTGTGCAGTCAGAATAATATGTTCGGCCTACCATTTACCTTTTATTTTGTTAGATATTCCACTATTTTCAAAAGGATTTTACAACACAAAAACCTACAGGCTTGCCATAGTTGTTGTTGAATTATAAACTATACTTTAACTAAAACTGCAGTAACTCTAATCTAACTACAATTGACCAGAAATAACAGATTTTGGAATAGAAAGTAGCCCCAAGATAAGGATTTGTATGCTTCAAACAAGAGTAGACAAGTAGGGCTGCAACTAACAATTATTTTCATTATTGATTAATCTGCCAATTATTTTCCTGATTATTGTTTTTTCGATAAAGCTTTAGAAAATAGTGAAAAATGCCCACTAATTACTTAGAGCTCATTGTTATGCCCTCAAATGCCTTGTTATACTTGACAAACAGTCCAAAATCCAAAGATATTCAGTTTGCTATCATGTATAACACAGAAAAGCTTCTCACATTTGAGAAACTGAAACAACTGAAAAATTCTTTTGCATTTATGCTTAAATGACTAAAATGATAAATCAGTTGTCAAAGTAGTTGATGATAAATCTTCTGTTGATCAACTAATCGATAAATAGACTAATTGTTACAGTCGTTTTCATTTCATAACATTATCTGCTATGAGTGACTCACATAAATAAGCATCAACCAGTTAGTGATGTGGGCCCTGTAGTAACTGTGTGTATAGTACTGCAGGTCTTACATGACTGCACAAACTGAGCTTTGCTGATACTAAAACAATATTACAACAATATTTCCCTGTGATCAAGGGTAAACTCCAAGATTGCTATTTGAGAAACATAAATATACACAATAATGGACATTGATTTGTTATTTATTGTTTCTTTGTTGAACTGTTGATCTCACAGGTCTCCAGAGGTTTACCATCCAGGCAAGTTTACACCATATTTTCAGAGTGTGGTTAAGGCACAGGGCAGTGCAATTACAGGTCGGAACAAAATTTAATTTTTTATTGATGAAAACCCCTGTTTACTAAACTGGGACTCCTGTTCATTATTACTCTCGTCAAAGATCAAGTTAAAAGTGCAGTTCTATTTGTCCAGTAGAGGGCACTGTGGGTATTCATTAAGGCCAGACATGTCTAGTGTGTGACCCCCAGTGATTACAGTGTTTGAGCAAAGCTGTGTTGTATTTGGTTGACTTTGTGGTACTTTGTAGCATTAGAGGCTTTTTACTTTTACTTATTTCCTTCCGTTGCACCTGTAAGGACAGAAAAAAAACCCCCACAAAATTAAAATACATCACATTTCTTATTGATCGAACAAACCTTTGCAGCAGATTAGAAGGTTGGGATCCCACCGCTAGATGCAGATGCATACATAAGCCTAAAAGCAGGTGTTTGTTTAGTCTTTGATATATTCATGAGTAGAGTGCACAAAGACTTATCACCGGGATGTTGATTTAGACACGCAGACTGCATTTTTTGAGGAATGTGGTATGCAAGCAAACATTAACATAGACCAAATGTGCAAAAAATCTGTTTGAACACGTTTTTTGAAAAAAATTAAATACCTACAGTGATGCAAATGAGAATTGATACATCAGGGAAGAAAAAATATGTGAAGTCTTGCAGGTTAGTCTCCACTACACTACCACTTTCATCACACAGTCTCTATAATGCTGTCTGTTTGAATGAGAATCTGGCAGAGTTATATTAATGGATCCTTTGGATCCTTTGTGTAGGGCAATTTCTGATTTATCTTTCTCTTTTACATACCCTTTTCTTTCTACCCCCCACCCTACTACTGCTCGCTCTTCTCCTATTGCACATGCATACACACATACTTATTTTTTTATTATTGGTGCCCTCCAGTCTCCTCATCTGTTTTTTTTCTGTGTATATAATGAGTTTTGCTTTCTAAATTAAATGCTCTTGCTGAAGCTTGTAGATAAAAAAGTGTCATTCTGATGGGAATAGTCATGCAGAATCTGTTATGCTCCTGGCTTTACAAAACATTGTTTATAAAACACTCAAAATTATCAGCTGGCAGTAATAAGACATTGGATTTACTTGGCACATTCATTTAAATGAAATGGAGTTTATCTATGTGAGACATTATTTGTGGGCACCTGACATTGCTATTAATTGTCCTCTTAACTGTAGTTAAGTAAAGTTTTATTTATGAAGCCCAGTATCACAAATCACGAATTTGCCTCGAGGGGCTTTACAATCTGTACAACATACAACGCCTCCCTATCCTTTTTTATGTATGTATTTATTTATTTATTTACCAGGGACAGTGCAGATTAATCAACATTTAAGGTTTCACATCAATGTAAATGTGCTGCAGTTAGCTAGTGAGCTGACTTTCATCCGTAGTCCCTAGGCAGGTTATTACAAATAATGACCTAATGTCATCAATACAATACAATGCTTCAACAAGTACTACAATTGAAGCAATACAATTCAGTACAATTCATAAATACTTTAGAGAAGTAACAGAAATATATATATATATATATGTGTGTGTGTGTGTATATATAAAACAATGAGAGTATGTAAATGTAGTGTCAGAGATGAGGTGATATGATTACTCGTGATTGCAAGTTTGGTTTGATTTAAGCCATATCTTAGTTTTATGTTTCAAGGATAGGTAATTAGTGCTCTCTCTTAATTCAGTAGGTAGACTATTCCAGTGGTGGGTGGCTCTGACTGAGAAGACTGTTTGCCCAAACTTGCTGAGTCTGTATTGCACAACACAGTACCCTCTGGTAGTTGCCCATGTTGCCCCTGCTACTTCTATCCTTCTGCATTATGAAGTGGCTCAGTGGGGGAGGTGCAAACCTATGTAAGACCTTAAAGATGAGGTAAGCATCTGCAAAATGTTTAAAACTATCTAAATTAAATAAATTGTACTTTTGTACTATATGGCAATAGTGGAAGCTATTGGCCTTTCGGTGTGTTAGGTGTCTGTTTGTAAAGGAACTAAGTTGGTTTCAGAGTTGTCATGCTTGCTTGTGACCAGCTTGTAAGACAGTGTGTTGTGTGGGTGGAGATCACAGCATGCATAAAGAGGTTGGCTGTCTCTATTGTTAGCTATGGTCTTATATTCCTAAAATTAGCCAGGTTGAGTTTGATAGTACTGGCCACCTTTTTAACATGTTTTTTAAATGACACGTTCAAATCTAGAATGATTCCAAGGTATTTGAGCTTTTCTCCTGTAACAAAAACATCAGGTTGGTGAGTTTCTGTGGGTTTTGTTTGACAGTTTTGTTTATGTTCAGGTGTAAACATGAATTGCTTAACCCATCAGATGCATGCACCATGGCTGCAGTTAGTTTGTTTGTGACTTCTTGTTTGTTTTTAGCATGTACATGAAGAACTGTGTCATCAGCATACATTTGTATGTTGACGGATGGGCAGACAAAATAGGGCACAGTATTGATCCTTGAGGAACACCAATGTTACAGTTAATGTATGTTTATTGAGTATTGCCAATATGTACACTTTGCTTGTTGTTTGTTAGATATGAGTTCATCCATTTAATGGCATCAATGGAGAAATTAAAAAAGGAGACAGGAGTATCTCATGGTTCACAGTATCAAAAGTTCTCTTTAAATCCAGAAAAACTGCACCTATTTCACCACTTTCATTTAATTTTGACTTTACACTTTAAAGAAAGTTGCAGTGGGCTGTTTCTGTTGAGTGGTTGGTGTGAAATCCAAATTGCATTGGGTGCAGAGGAGATGGCCCTTGTTCAGGTGAGCGATCAGCTGCTTTGCTACCCATTTCTTGACCACCTTGGACACTAGGGGTAGAATACTGATGGGTCTGTACTAGTTTCCCATAGTTATTTGATCCTCAATTCGGATAAGAAAAAGCCCACCCCAAAAAAACTTTTAATGAGAAAAAAAGTTTTGAGAGAAAAATATGTCTTCACAAGATGGCTTATTCTGTATCTAATAGGAGATCGAAAACTGTATACTGGGCATCAGATGATTGACAAGAGAAGGGCACATCATGTTAGCTGTATTATCTTGCCTCATATCACTAAGGTAATATTAACCTTTGGCCCATGGGCCACTATAGTGTAGGTGTTTAAGAGAAAGAATATTTACTTATTGTTTTCCCCACTGTACCAAAACAGAAGAACAGAATTGTGACCCCAAAACTGAAGTGAATTTTGAGAACCATTTTGATTCAAAAGAAATTATTCTCGTTGCCACTAACTCACTAGTAACTAGCATGAGGAGGGTATAAACAGCTATGAGATTCACCAGAAGAGCTCTCCCAGCTCCATTTCCCTCCACTTTGCAAGTGCACAGGTTACTTGCACAAACACAAACAGTTGCTGAAACCACAAACACAAACAGTTGTGTTTTTTTCAGAATGTACAATCGAGCAAGAGGTATCACAACCAAGAATTAAACCCTGTGTGGTGGGTGCATGGTCCCCTCCACTCCACAAGTGTTTCTGACTTGTGGAGACTCGCTTATAAAAGATCTTATTGTTGGACAGATTCCTAGAAATGCCATTATCCTTTGTTAAAGCTGATGGAGGCTGGCAGCCTTATTACACATTCTTAAACTTGCCATCTTTTTCTTTTTAAGTGATTCTTAGAAAAGGTTATTACATTGTATCAAAAGCACAGCAGGGTACATGGAGCAATTGCCATCATGTGTAAAGACAGGGCATGGAATCTTTCAGCACTGGTAGTGGTCATGAGGAACAGATTTCATCTGCAGTGTAGCAGATTGTTATAAAATGCTGTCAAATGCAGCCATCAGGTGGCTCATTCTTTTACCTGAAAACATTTTTCAATAAATTCCTTACCAACACACTGGTGCAGTTGACAGTTAATGGCAGCCTACACTTGTAGTGTTTGACATAATTTCACAAGACAAAAGGACTTTTTGGAGTCTATCTGTCTATTCAAGAACCACTGTGAATTCATTGATTCAGATGTAGGGATGAGACAATAACCAATATAATTATGTATATCAGCAGTGTACTGTACCACTCTGAGTGCTCTATGTTTGATTAACTGTCAATAATCAGTCTCATCCAGTATTCATTTTTAATTTCCAACAGTAGCTTTATGCATTAACATTATCCTGCAACAAATGGACGGAGTAGAATAGAAATCAGCAGGTCGCCAACAGTGACACTGCTGTTTTAGTGATAGATAGCAAATAGTGATGAATAAAGCAATATAATGCGGGAGACATTTTTGTGGACCACCACAACTGAATGAATGCAGCAGAAAACCCTTTCTTTCGGCACACATTTGACTTTGAGAATTTGAGGGGCAGCCCATTAGCTTTTCAATTGTCTCCCAATGTTAATCACTTCAAAGTGCTTGTATGATGCACTGCCTGCGCTTGAATTGAATTGGAAATTGCTTACCTTGATAATTAGTGAGATTTACACACCCAAACTGCCACTAACTAAAATTAGCGCCTACAGCTCTTTTTTTCCAACCAGCTCCCTTTTCTAAAACCAAACCACAGACAAAAAAGCAGTTAAAATTGTCCAAATACAGATTTAGGCCAGAGCAGAAAAGAGCAGCTCATTTTTTAGAGCAGATCAATTCTGGATTTTTGAGGCACTGATAATTGAGAGTAAAAAAAAATATATATTGGCTGATATTTAGTTTTTACATTAATGTTTTTGTAAAGGATCCCTTATGTTCAATTATTAACGAATTGTGAGACGGGACAATTTACAGTTGCCAGTGCTCTCTGGTCACAATGTTTCTAAACTACCTAAAAACATAGCTGCGGCATTTCTGTAATGCAGTTTCTTATTACTTATCGGCTGACATATACGCCAATACTGTGTAATTGGACACTGTTAGAAAGACAAATTGCTTGTGGAGTTTTTTAAAATGTAATTCAATTGATTGAGAGTTTTTTTTCTTTGCATTTCTGTGGGTCCTTTAGAATCCTACACTTCATACTTCCTCACCCTCAAGTTAAAATGCCCAAAAATACTACGAACCATATATTCATATATTCAGCTGGTCAGTGTGGCTCAATTGGATCACCGTTTAGGATCAGAGCTCAAGTACCAGGGCAGGGACCCTAGTTCAGTCTCTGGCAGTGGTGTGTCTAACTTACGCGGTTTCTACACAGAAAGCGTTTTATACATGCTTTTCCATCATATGTCTCACGCATGTCTGATGGAAGAGATGTGCTTCTAGCTTCTACTTTAATCAAATCAGCTGTTTACACTGGCTGCATTTGGGCTCACATTTCACTTGACATGCCTAACCACAATCCAAAGCGTATTTTTACACTTTTAGTCTATTTTCCTTCTGTTTTATGTGTGTACATAAACTAACATGTACTACAGTTATTGGGTATTGGGCGTTCTGCCAAAACGCAGGTCATCTACACTCAGTATTGTGCCTGAAAACATCCTGTGTAGACACAAATGGAAGACTGAAGCTTCTGTTGCTGCACTGCTGGAGTGCCACTTTATGCTACGCCTGTTGTCTAGACATGGTGTTTGCGTCGTCTCTTCAAACACAGTTCTCACTGTGAAGTATCTAAAAACATGGTTGTGCCCGTTGCAAATAAAAGCAGCTTGATAACATTTTAAGCTTGTTTATTTCTTGTAGATACCAAACATTCCCTTGCTTTAAGTAAGTAATACAGCTTGAGTAACCTAATGGCAGGCCAAACTTAAGCTTGCATGTTGTCAGGTTTGTGTGCTTTCTGCAAGTCTGTACTCCACCAAAGATAATTTGTGAGGGAAGAACATTCACCCTGTAGCACTGCTGTTTAAACTCCAACAGTGACTTGTCTTCTCTCTAGCAGATTGTGAGTCACATTTTCCAGTTAGACTTTCATTCATATTATATCAAACATTTACGCTGATCAATCTAATAGTTTTGAATCAGCACCTTCAGTATTTGGATAAAGTAGCTCGTGAAAAATGTATGCCAAAATCAGTAGGTTACACCTGTTATTTCATGTGTCAGATACATATTAAATCAACATTGCATGTCCTCTGCTGCTGTGTAAATATACAGTAAGTATTGTATTGGACGTGGTATCAACCCAAAATTTAATTTACCCAATATTAAAGGACTTGGATCGGGATATGAGCCAAAAAAAAACTTGACTCCCTACTTGATTACAATGTAAGACGCACAAAAGCAGCAAACCAGAGGAAGTTAAACATTTTTGCCTTGAGAAATGACTTAAACAATTAATCGATGTTCAAAGTAGTTGCCAGTTATTTTTCTGTTGATTGATCAATTACTTGTTTAATTGACTATTAACTGGCTAATCATTGCAGCTCTACAGACATAAAACTAATTAAGGACCAAAGGCCTTTTTGAATTCAGTTATACTTTTCGAACATACTCTGGCCTCTCTGCATGTCTTTTAAACGTCTTGTCGGCGTGAGAACACTGACTAAAACCCTGCACTTTGCCAAGAACAGAAATTCACTTAGTAGAGTACTTTGCTAAACGCTGCGAGCCCTTGAAACATTGATTTGTGTGTGTGTGTGTGTGTGTGTGTGTGTGTGTGTGTGTGTGTGTGTGTGTGTGTGCGTGCATGCATGTTGAATTTGTTTGCAGCACTATTATGAAGGCAGTGTGTTATAAGCAGAGGAGTTGAAAGCGTGGCACTCCAGAGTCCTGTGGGAACCATTACTGGCATCGCTGATGCAGGAAATAGATTCAACGTAGAAAATAATACCCTTGAATAATTAATTAGATGAGTTTTGAATCAACAGCAAACACACTGACTGCACAAAGGGGCGCAGGTAAAATTCCAAGTGTTCTGTAAGAATGCTGTTAGATACTTGTGAAACTCAAGGATGATCAATAATAAGCTGAGGGGATGTGGTTAAACTTAATGATATGCTTTTAAAGTCTATAATTCATGTTCCTGCTTCATTTGTTTCACAGTATTGGCCATTTACCAAAATTAGCTCTATGTGCTATAGAGGTTCAGTAAAGTTCAATTATGAGTTCCAGGAAACAAGCAGGTTAAACATTGTGTCTCTTTCTAAAAAAAATAGATGTACATTTCAGTCTTCCCAACTATGTTCTGTAACATAGTTGTTTTGTGTCTTCAGGTTAGGCTAACCTATTGTTCCTAACTTTGAAGCTAACCCCCTTCACTTTTTCAGCACTTGGGGAAACAACAGACTTGACTTTTTAGCATTTATTAATTGTTACACTGTCACTCACTCTTTCCCACCCACTACGCAAACATACTAGGCAACGCCCTATTTCTTAACAGAGTTATAGATGGGCTAACAAAGTTAGTTGTTTTTTTGGCCTGGTGGGAGTTCTTGTTGTTATAACTATAGGACAAACACTGATTCAGTAAACATTCAGTATGTTCAGTAAACACTCAGTACACATTGAGTACAGTTAGACCTAGCAGTCTCCATTAGGTTGAGCGAATAAAAACAACAGGAGTGTCTTGAATACACCCTTGTTTTCACAGGTAATTTGTTAGTCTGTCCCTCCCGCTGCAGGACATAATGGATTAATCCTGGAAAGCTATTGATGTAGCACTTTTCTCCTTATAAAAGTAACACGGCAATTATTTGACCAATGAGAATTTGGTCGGACTAGAGCATATCAACCAACTAATTGACCAGTCGACCAGGAGACTACAGCAGCTTGTAAAGGCGCATCTTCCCCCATGACCTGGGGAAGCCGGCATAATGACAGGTCTTCTTTATGGCAATATTGCAGGATCTCTGTATAAAAGGGGCTGCAGTTGCCACACTATTGCCCCCCCCTCCACACACACACACACACACAACCACAACACGTCTTGGCCCGGTTTACCCTAACAGTAATATGATCACCAACACTGAGGTTATTTTCTAAAGAAATGTGATCCATTGATGTTTCTACAGTTTAAACATTCAAAGAAAGAAACTATCTTCTACTTGGTCATAAAATAATATTAGTGCTTAAAAATGCCCTTTCTTTTATCTCCCCCCTCTTCATTTTGACATTTGCATGCAGCTAAAGAGGTGAGCCTATTTGCTCCGCCAATATTATGAACGTTGACAAAATTGATTCAGTGCAGCAGCTACCTTTTGATAAGTACCAACATTTAAACAATATCTTTGCTTGCTACTTTTGTCTCTCTGTCTCACAAAGTGAGTTGATTTAAACCTTTTTAAACTGTTGCTGCAGCAAAAAAATAATATTCTTTGGTCTGGTAAAGAACAAGCACACAACTAGGGACAAGAAGTCTTGTTTGTTTTTTGTCAGAGCTTGTAACACCAATGGTAAAATAGTAACAGATCACACATTGTAAACACACAGTTTATTGACTCATGGTCTTGAGAGACACCTTGACTCAGAATAGGTCTTGTCCTTCACATTTTGACTTAAACACAGGTGTTACTACTGTAATAACATTAATTATGACTCTGCACTGTTTAAGTGTCCCAGTAAGCAATGACAGTGTGAGCCCAGGACCCTGAAACAAAAGCAGCTAAATGGAATTCAGCCATCATTCATTTTATTATTTACGGCTGTGTCAAAATGTCTTCAGTGAAAAAGGACTTACACAGTATGGAATTATGGTTTTCTGTGATGGCAGAGAAAGCTCAATGTACTGACATTTAAGAAACAAGCAAATGAAGATACTAGTTAAATAAGTCTTACAAAACATAGAGTGAATATGGGGTGAAAAACTACTGCAAATAGGTTAATCACAAGCAAATTAAGAAACACATTCAACAACTTCACAGCACATATGTGACATAAAGTAACATGCTGCAAATACAGACAACACAAGAACATTAAGGGAATACTACCAGTCATACAAGACAAAAAGGAAACTTGGTTTCAGCAGTTGGAAAAAAGTCTACTTTAGATTTAAGCCTTATCCACACTAACATGGATATTTTTCAAAACATTTTTGGTCTATGTTTTGGTCTCTCATCCACATGCAAACAATGTTTTAGGTCACTAAAACAGAGATTTTTTTAAAAAAAATGCCTTTTAAAGTGCAGATTTTTAAAAATGACAGTTTCTGTGTATCCGTGTAGACATGTAAAAATGAGCATTTGGGAAACAATGATGTCACATCTCAATTTGCGCATGCCCATTGTTGCTTTATGTAATCAGCATGCGCCTGAAACAACACCAATGGTGGATATGTACCTGTTTGTTTATGTTTGGTTAGCACTGGAATGTCTAATTACAAGTTTACAATTCGACTTATCATTGTTGCACCACTTCACCAAAGGCGTCTGCTGCGCGCAAAATTACTTGGTCCACAGCATCCGTAGTTTGTATGCCAGAAACAAAGGTTTTGGATCAGGCCCAGTCAAACCACCAGATGGGGGGACAATTTTGAGACTGGGATTGTTATCAATAATGATAATAACAATAATAATAATAATAATAATAATTTATAGATAGCTTTATTTATAGAGCACCTTTCATGACATAAAATGCAGCTCAAAGTGCTTTACAAAGGAAATGTAAAACATAGATTCAGATATATACATATGCACAAGCACATAGATACACACACACACATGTACATATATATATACGCATACCTATGTATGCGTTTATATATGCATACATACATAAACATATACATACATATACACACAGACATACATATAAACGGGATAAATATCAGTTAAGACACAGTAAAGGAGTAAAAGACAAATTCTAGAGAAGGGATAAAATCATAGGGGTAAAACAAAATCAAAGGCAAGGTCATAGAAGTAGGTTTTGAGTTGCTTCTGAAAACTGTCAACCGAGGTTGCCTGTCTAATATGAGGAGGGAGCATGTTCCAAATCCTCTGTGCATAACAGCTGAAGGCAGCGTCGCCATACCTCTTGCTGTTCGTCAGTGGCACCTTTAGCAGACCAGCACCATGCGATCTGAGGGAGCGATTTGAAACATACTCCGACAGGCAATCTGACAGGTAAGAAGGTGCTAGCCCATTCAGAGCTTTAAAAACAAGTAAAAGAATTTTAAAATCTATCCTCAATGTTACTGGGAGCCAGTGCAAAGATGCTAACACAGGAGTAATGTGAACTCTTTTACTGGTTTTTGTTAGAATTCTTGCTGCAGAGTTTTGGACGAGTTGCAGTCTATCAATAGTTTTTTTTGGCAAACCAGTATACAGTGCGTTGCAATAATCTAACCATGAGAGTACAAAGGCATGAGTCAGGTTTTTTCATCCTCCAGGGAGAGGTATGGTCTGACTCTTGTGATGTTTCTCAGGTGATAAAAGGCTGTTTTAGTAACATTGCTGATATGATTGTCGAAATTGAGGTCAGGATCAAGAATGACACTCAGGTTTTTCACTATTGGTTTTACCTGTAGGGCCAGATTTCCAAGTCTATTTATTATTTCATCTCTTTGAGCGTCTGTGCCAATGATAAGGACTTTGGTTTTGTCTTCATTTAATTTGAAAAAGTTGCCATTCATCCACTGCACAATACTAGAGAAGCAGTTTAGTAGAGGGTGTAGGGTATCCTTATTGTCAGGTGCTACAGATAAATACAGCTGGATGTCGTCAGCATAGCAGTGAAAATGAATCCCATGGTTACGAATAATTTTGCCAAGTGGAATCATGCAAAGAGAAAATAACAATGGACCAAGGATCGAGCCCTGAGGAACACCATAGAGAATGCTTCGCTTCTCGGAAACATAGTCACCAAGACTAACAGAGTAGTTTCTGTCTGTGAGGTAGGTATTAAACCAGCTCAGTGTGGTTCCTGAGAGACCAATCCAGCTTTCGAGTCCGTTCAGAAGTATCTCATGATCAATGGCGTCGAATGCAACGGTCAAATCGAGGAGAACAAGGACAGAAACGTTCTTTTTATCTGCGCTCATTCTAAGATCATTTATGACTTTAGTGAGAGCAGTCTTGGTGCTATGTTTACCTCTGGAACCAGACTGAAATGTTTCATAAATATCATTGTTATGTAAGAAAGCCTCTAGCTGTATCAACACTGCCCTTTTCAGGATTTTACCTAGAAAGGGCAGATTGGATATGGGCCTGTAGTTACTCAGAGCAGAGGAATCCAGAGTGTGTTTTTTGAGCAGAGGCCTAACTAGAGCAGTCTTTAGTGGATCCAGGAAGATATCTGACTCTAAGGAACAGTTTATAATGTCTAGAACATCAAGAATAAAACTATCTACAACCTCTTTAAAAAAGGAAGTGGGGATGGCATTGAGTGAGCAGGTGGAGGATTTCAGTTGAGAGATGATATTCCGGAGTTCCCCTTCACTAATTTTCCTAAAAAAGTTAAGATTTCCTCGAGCATATTTTTGATTGGTAGTGTTTATAATACTAGTCCTGATGCTGACAATCTCATTTTCAAAGAACGAGGCAAACTCCTCGCACTTTGACTGTGAGGGAAGATGGATATGCTTGTTAAAGTGGGTGGGTTTAAGGAGACGGTCAGTGGTTTCAAATTGAATTCTGGGATTATTCTCATTGGCGTTAATAATTTTAGAAAAATATGCCTGCCTTTCACAGCGCAAGGCATTGTTATAAGCAGAAATAGATTTTATGAGACTCTTGTGGTGGACTGTTAGTTTGTTTTTCCTCCATGCACGCTCTGCTCGACGGCATTCCCTCTTTAGGAGGCATTTTTGCTCATTTTTCCAGGGGGTGGCCTTAGTTTGTGATTTCTTTTATATTCTCTCTGGTGCCACTATGTCTAAAGATGACCTTAATTTATGATTGAAGTTATTAACCTTTTCATGGATTGATGTAGGTTCATCAGAAAAAGCTTGACTGTGCATATGGTTTGAGAACATAGCGGCTGGGGAGGGACCAAGAAATCATCTTTTAGTAAGATGCAATGAGGAGTGGAAGGAAAACTTTCGCATGTCCAGAGCATCACTTGTATCTTTGAGTGAGCTCCTTTGTCCTTACACTGAAAGGGAATCAACAGTGATGAGATCTTCAGTAGGTGTTTTGAAAAACGTAGCCTGTACACTTTACTACATAAGTGATAAGGGGAGGCTGCAGAAGACAGCAAACACCTCTGGCTTATCCTGACAGAGTGTCTTGAACATTGTAAGGCAGGTCTGTAAATCAGTAACAGTCCACCTAGGCCCACAGTACATTAGGGTGCCTTTCACTGAACCCAAAGCAGAACTTGTCAAGGGGGTTTACTGTGCCCATGGTATGCCGCAGTGCTTGGTAGCAATCAATGGGACTTGAAATTAAACAGCCACTATGGATTACATCAATGGAAAGGGTAGGTTTTCATTTAACGTCCAAGCCGCATGTGACTATAAGTACGAATTCATCTGTGTTGTGATCATATGGCCCGGAAGCATTCATGACACTGAAGTGTTTGCCAATTCCCAGTTGAACGCTCAGTTCAACACCAATTTTTCTGCTTGGGGACCCGGCTTATCCCTTATTGCTCTTCCTCATGAAGGAATATGCAAATGGTGGCTGCAGCGCTGAAGAACAGTACTTTGGCTTGTCTGTGTCAAAGCGGAATGGTAATTGAATGTGCTTTTGGGCGATTGAAGGCGAGGTTTGGAGTGCTTAGAAGGGCTATGGGCATAAACCTGAATGACCTTCCTTTCGTCATTTATGCATGTTTTGTCCTACATAATTATTGTGAGGCCTGTAAAGAGACAGGGGATGACAGCAAAGTGATGACAGCCATGCAATTTGACCAGGCCCCCCCACGCAGAATAACTGCTATCAAACAGACTGCAATGAAGCCGAAGGAAAGTGAGTCAGAAGGATGTTTACAAAATTCCTTCACCTTGGTGATATCATAAATGGTGACATGTAATTAAGTTTTTATTTTTTCTATGTTCTACTTTTTTCTTATGTATATAAACATGTTTATGGAGTTGCATATTTTGTTTTTTGTTATAGATGTTAATATTCAGCAACAACATAACGTAATTGTGTCGAGCCAAAAACATAAGATGTCCATTTTGTTAGTAAGGCCTACAGATATACATGCCAGGTTTTTCTATTCTTATGCAATATATATTTATATGTATATACATAAACATGTGTTCACATTGATGGTAGATAAGATAATAATGTGTATCAAGGTTTCCACCAGAAAAGTTATTAATGCTGGCGTCAGGTGGTAGGGGGGGCAAAAATACATGTTAGCATGTGTAAAGGTGCTACTGGTGATACATGGTGTTCAGGCAGTAAAATGTCCAAGCATGTCCAATTTCTTAAAAAGTTTTCCTAAATTAACGTCACATCCCATCAGTGTAATGTTTTCAGCTTTGTAGATATGGCTCGTAAAATCAGCAATTACTTTACAAAGCGAGTTTGTGAGGAGGACAATCATGAAGGCAGGTGAAACAGCGCAGACATCAACTGGTTATTATAAGCAGTTATAAAGTACTAATGCATGTTACCAAGGAGATGTGGTAAAATTGTCAGGTCTGACAGTAAAGCACAACCACAGCAAGTGACAGGGACCGGTGATGGAGAGGATCACAGTCAGAGTGCAGGCCAGGACGAGTTAAGGTAGGGGTATTCAGTTGCCAAGTCATTAGGAGTGTATTAATGCAAAGCCCACGTTTACATGATTTCAACATCATTTTTTTTATCTTCCCAGATTTTCTCAAAAACACAGAGCCAGTGGATTTGACCCACAATGGCTGAACAAATTTACATGACATGTTACCTATGCCAAAAACATTGTGCCCCCATGCTGCAGCTTGCTGCTGGCTTTGTGAGACAGATGTCCACATACTACAGGCTGGATACCTTAAAACATCATGACATGACAGCTATCCATAAAGTGGCAGAAGAAAAGGAGAACTGCATTAGAAAAAGGCAACACTGTTACAAAAGCTGTACTCTTTAAGTTACAAAAAAACTAATATAAAATAGTTGTTAAAAAAAAAATGACTTTGTTGTGTCTTGAGGGAGAATACTGCAGCGTGCTATAGCTACACAAGTGGATGTGGACCACAGGGCTCTTGAAGGCTGCTTCAAAATAATATATGAATGCCTCAAGCAAAAGTGGCCCCACCGCACCAACTATAAGCCCATTATTCTCTTATGCAAGTGATTGGGCTGTGCTTATATTGATGGTTTGAATGTAAATTCTGCAGCCATTTAATTACATGATTGTAAATTGAACATCTCCATATAATTACTGTCAAGTAGGCCAACCTAATTACTGTTTTTGCCCCTGGGTCAGTGCCAACACCAAACATACAAGCAGTCACGTCATTGATGAAATGGTGGAGATCATTGGGCAGATTTTGGATGACAAGCTGATGGCAAAGTTGTCAAAATCCCCAGTGTGGGGGTTAATGGTTGATGAAACCACTGACATCTCTCTGTTGTGAGGTGAGATTACTTTCTAAAATTAAATAAAATTGATGTAGATATTCTGATTCAAATTACTTAGACTGAATATAGATAATTTTATATAGTTTTTTGTGACCAAAGTGCTGCATTCGGTTGAAGTGTCTGCTGGGGATGCTGCAGCTTTGTATGACACCATACTATGTGTCATCAGAGATGACAAGACGCTACACCAAGCAACAAGCTGGCCTCCTTCGCCAGTGACGGAGCCTCAGTTATGATTGGTGAGTTGTGTCTTTTGCTTTTACCCTTAGTTTAGGTATTTGATGAGATTGTCATAGTGAACCATTTTGAATTCTTTAAGGGAGAAAAACTGGAGTTGGACTAATTCCCTGGCCTGCACTGTGTGGCACATTGCTTCAATCTGGCCATGTCAGACTGCATAAAGGAGCAGAGGGGAGTACCATACCTCATCAAATAGGCCAGAACTGTTGGAACAATCTTCTGTTGCCTCCAGCAACAGGACCAGCAGTCTTAAAGAAATGGAGAGGCTTTTTGAACTCTCCCAAATCAAGCTGCAGGTTTGCAGTATTCAGTGCCAGATTATTCACAGATTTAATTGAGCTTTTTTGTCATTAATTAAGCTCATCATTAACTTTTGTAGGGCTAGTTGGGAGTCAAATAAGGAGGCAACAGGTTTGATGTGCCTGATTCTGTCTGCTCTCATTGCAAACCTCCCGCTCCAAGCCCAGAATGAGCCAAAAGCTCAAGGACTGTATTCCTTTGTAAATGATCCTTTGTGCCTAATGCCAATTGTGCATGAGAAGATCCACCGGCAGTTTTTTGGTTTTCCAAAATAAAAAACGTTTCTTCTGCTAGGTGGAGCAGGAGGCATGAGATCAATACCACAGTCCTTGGTTTTCCTGTTAATTGAATGATATCTAGCTGAGCTGCCATGTTTGACCTCAGGTCACAGTGCTGAAAACAACTCTGACACAGCTGAGAGAGAGCAGCATAGTCAAGGACCGCTGGCAGGCATGGCGCCGATCAGATGCTGGTCTGAAACCTCTGCAGGATGAGATACCTGCATACCTTGAAGAAGATGGGAGAAGTTCAAGAAGACTTTAGGTATTATATAGTATATAGTATATAAAGCATACTGTAAGTATAAATATATTTGAGAAGTTATTGTGGACTCAAGACCTGTTTTATTGAAATTTGTTCAAATCTTCTACAGGTGATGGAGCCGTTTCTAACTGCACTGACTGAGAACATTGAGAACCGATTCCCAAACACCAGCAGTTTGTTCTCTCCCAGACAGATTCTGATGAACTCTGCAGAGTATGGCGATGCTGAGATGAGGACACAGGCAGAGCAGTTCCCAAGACTGAGGAAGTCTGACCTGGTGTCTGAGTAGGACTCCGACAGACTCAGAGTGAGGAGTCCTGATCTGAAGGTACTATATATCAGTTACATTAACTGTACCACTACCACCATCACAGTCTATTGGTTTTAAAGAGTAATTTTATCTTTCTTCTCACTTTGTTCTACTTCAGACCAAACTTCTGGAGGAGGTGCATCTGTGGCTTGTATGTCCACAATCCTCTGAGCTGTATCCCAACCTGAGCCTTGCAGCTGCAATCGCTCCCACAGCCCCAGTCCAGACTGCAGACATGGAGAGGCTATTTACTGTACTCAAGATTGTAATATATGATTGAGAACACTATCACTATTCATGTCTGTATCACAATAATACAAAGTTTCTTAATGCATGAATTATTTTTTTAAAAGGTTAAGACACCACTGTGCAACAGATGTGTGCTGCAAGGTGGCCATTGATGGACCAGACCAGGAGGCCTTGGACTACAAGGAGTGCATCAAGAGATTTTATCAAATGAAAAACAGGAGGCTGAAATGTTCTGCCTCTGGTTGTAAACTGTGTAGATGAAAACAATGGCTTTAATGTATTGTTCAGCTACCCTGTAGCAGGGCCACATTTTGTTGGTTGTGAAATTTGTAAATGAAAGCAAAGGCATTTATATATTTATGTACAACTACTCTGCAAGAGGGCCCCCGAGACCTGTAAATGAAAACAATAGCTTCTGTTATGTTTGATTTGATTTTAAGCAATTTTTCTGTTTGTTAACTGTGTAAATTAACACATCAGCTTTTATGTTGCATTTAATTTAATGTTTAACAGGGCACCTTTATATATCTTTTTAATAAAGTACGTTGCTTGTAAAAAGTGTTTGCTTGAGCCAGTTGAAGGCACAGTACACATGCATGTGTGTGCACATAATCAGGATGGTACCACCTCTGCCTCATTTTCAACCAGGAAAAACATTGGTATATTTTTATATTTTACTACCCAGATCAAAAAATGAATTTACACATATCAGTCTATGTTTGTTAGAACAAAGAGAGACAGTAAGACAGTCATTGACTTTCAAGGTTAAGCAGAATCAGTCAGTCAGTCCCCATTGGAGTTCTTGGTGTTTCATTTCTTCCTTTCTGTTCATCGTATATGTTTCTCCTGAGAGTAACATTTTTGCCTTGAAAAAAAAGTGATCAGGGACAGGAAGGTCCAGTGGGATTTGGCTGAATGAAATGACTGATTCCTTTTTAACCAGCAGCTGGAGAAACACTTGTAATCTCTCAAAGATGTCTTTGTTGAATATTGAATAGTGAGTAAGTGATGGTACGTATATTAATGACTTAGGAGAATAGTCAGGTTGATGGTGTCCTGTGAGGCAACCACATCCATACAGTATGTTTAGTGCCTTATACTGTATGAATATGGTTAACAAGATACTATTAATAATGAATCATATATCATAATGTTACAAAATGAAATACATCTGACTCCAAAATATACTAAGGCATATCTCCAAGGTTCATTCTGCCCACACAAGTACAGTACTTTGGTTTTTATATTGTAAGCTGTTACGTCTTGGATTGTGATAAGTTTATGGTTTGGTCTTAGAGTCCTGTGTAGATACAAACCTGCATTGTCAGTCCTGTAGTCTTTGGGCACTTCTCCAAATACAGTGAAGTCTCAAGACTATATGCTGCCTTTTAAGAGGAGCTTAAAATCACATTAGACAATGTCAATTATGATCCTGACAGGCCCAGGAATGGAAACGATCCTTCCACATATAATTCACCAATAATATCACATTTCCAGGTGGCTGAAAGGACTAGTGTTAACTCAAATTGTAGAGTCTCAAGGAAGGGGTATTATGGTGCATTAATAATTAAAAAGAAAAAGAAAACATGGGTTATTAAGTTAAAATTGTTTCAGTTATTTTCTTAAGTAACCAAATGGACAGTGCTTTTCTGCCAGCCTGTTTAGGATCCTGGATCATTAGTGTTGCTGCTGTGCCAAAGGACCAGATCAGATGGCACTGCAATCCGCTTGTTTTTGCAACTCATTTTCTTGAACTGTGTGTGCAGAAGTTTCTTTACTTTAAAATTTAAGTAATTCAGCAGGGTAATACACAAACAAATAGCAATTTCATCATGACCTGTGCTGCTGTACATTTATTTAGTGTATGTGAATTGGGCACAGTGTTATGTGCATTGCCCTTTCTTCAAATAAAAACCGAATGTGAGATTTACATATAAATTCCATCTGGCACAGGAATCAAGAATCAGTACTGTACTGTAGAAAAGATGTACCCGTGTGTTGGTGTATATTTCCCAGCGCACAGACAAGGTCAAATTATAGCCATACTGGATTTTGGAGGCTGATACCAATATTGAAAAAAAAGCAATACTGACTGATATTCATTTTTAGAAGGATCATTCAAATGTAGTTATTAAAAAACCCAAAATATGTATTATGGGGACATTTTACAGTTAAAAACACATTTGTCAGTGTTATGTGTTGGATTAACTATCTAATGGTGTAACTGTTTCTAAACAATCTCAATCATGCCTTTGACATTTCTGTACAACTATTTCTTGCCACTTATTGGGCAACATACACTCCAACACTGATATATCTGCAGTAATCTTGGCCAATATATTGGCTCATCCAATTTATGGCTTGTGGAGGTGTTGGACAGTTTGTTGTTCAGACATTAAATTATAGCTAAACCTTGCTTGGTGAGTCTGACACAATGCGGAAAAAAATAACTACCCTAATATAGTTTTACATACTTTTGGTGAGTACTGATTCATTCAACGTACCAATTTTGTCACAGTGGAGGTTGTCCAGTTTTCCAGATAGCAAGTCAGTGAGGCTGCATACAGATGGTGCAGTTTAATGAGTGATAGACCTTACATCATGCATATATGAGTTCCTCGCTCACAAAGCACAAGAAATAAGTAAAGCTGACAGATTTAAATACAAAGATTTGAATACAAATCTAGAAATATTTCATTTGGGAAAAGAATAAGTAAAGAGGAAAATAGTGGGCTATTATAATTTGGTGGACACTAGTATATCCTGTGAATGCCAATTGCACCATAGTTTTGTCATCAAAATAAACTATTGATGTGGAATGTAAGATATAGTATGAAAAAATCCCCCAATAAACAAAAGTCAGTCAGTAATAAGACATAATTAACATAGTCATTTCATATACTGTAGTTCTTCCTGTTACTATGCAGGTTGGAGAGAGGGTACATTTGTACTTTGACATCAGGTTTTACACATACAATCATTTGTAGGTTTCAGTAGTCTCTTTCCCTCGAAAGTACATGGCAAATTCATGAATATATTTTCCAACAATTCTCTTCCTCCTAAATGGACTCAAAATATGTTTCCCTTTGCACATATTTATAGTATGTTAAGCTGAACCTTGCAAGAGGGCAATGCAATTCATCTAATACATCATGTTATTACTGTGGATAGACATGAAAATATTAATTAGCTGGTTGTTATAATTTTTTGAAACTAATTATACAGAAAAAGTGTTTTTTCAGTCTATTTGGAATGATAAGAGGTAAAACTCTGGCTGCTTCTGCTTAACTAGTTCAGGGTAATTTTGGAGCATTATGGAGAAACTCAAATCGAGTGAGATTAAAAAATCATTATCACTGTTTAATGAACATCTATTGTTATCCTGTGATTTTAATATTTACACAATGTAGAAGTAATAAACAAACACTAAGAAGATTACAGATGATTATTTTCTCTATTTGCTGCATAGTGTATGCTAGTGCATGCTCATGACCACTGATGGCTTGACATTATTGAATAAATCATACAATGGAAAATGAAGCTGCACATCCTGTCTTTGCATAGATATGCTATGTTTGTGATTAACTTGCTTCAGATAACAAAAAAATAATAATTGTGTTGGTGAATGAACCGATATCAGTAATGACATGGAAATGATGCAGCAGTCAAGCTACAAATAATATTAAGAAAAAATAATTGAAAGTTTTAAGTGCAATGATTTAGCATAGACTTTTAAACATGTTTTAAAAACTCACTAGTTTCACCAATGAGAAAATCTAACCCTGACATGTCATCTAGATGTTGGTGGACTGTTCAGTTTGTGTTTGCAAGAAAGAGTTACAAGAGAGTAAATCTCTGATCAGTGATGACACCGAGACACAGCCTGAAGCTTTATCAGGGACAATTAGAGGGTAACTGATTTAAAAAAAAAAAAAAAAAAAAAAACTCAATTAGCAACTCTGGGAGGTGTGTAGTAGAAAGTGTATTTTCACAAATCCAGAGTGAACATTCCAAGATAAATTGTGTGAATTGCATGTGAATTATTTCAGGAGGTTTTAATATTAAGTTTGGTCTAAAGGAAGTTGTACAAGGTTAATGTGGAGAGCTTTGGGGAATATCAAAATGATTCAACAAAAAACTTGCTCTGGACAATGAATTAATTATTAAAGAGGACATATTATACACATTTACATATTTTTAATCTGGGGCTCTACTGGAATATCTTTGCATGATTTACAATTCAAAAAACTCCTTATGTATCTTATATTTACCCTTTACACAGCCCCTCAGTTCAGCCTCTGTCTGAAACAGGCTGTTTTAGCATTAAAGGCTCCCTCCTGAGGAGTCCACTCCCTAAAACGGAGACTTTTGAAAACGCTGCTGACCACATTTTAGTTTGAAAACTCCAGGATTGTGTTTTAGTCTGGACAGACGGAAACGGAGACTTTTGAAAACGATGAACGAACACCCACGTTCGCCTCTTGATTGATTATTACTCTCAACAGGTCCTTCCCTGATTCATCACACACCTATCATGTGCCCCCTTTCCGGAAGAAAACAAATGACATCAGCCTGGACTACCAGTGGTTAATTGAATGTGGATAAAGACTTACAGGCGTTTGCTGACCTTGTCGTCTATGCTAGCAGCTGTTGTGCAGTTAAGTTCTGCATTTTATAATTCTACTACTGCCTACAACCACAGAATAGACAGTTTGCTTCCTGTTTACACCAGCACGCACATGCCCAGTACGTGAATGGTCACATGATATGCGTTTTCAGTTAGTATGGGCGGACATTATTTCTGAAACAGTCCTGCAACGCTCATGTGGACAGAAATCATTTTCATTTTAAAATAGCATTATAAAATGAGAACATATTAGTGTGGACGTAGTCTCAGAAGCTGCCCCTCAGCAGACTTCCGGCTACTCGAGCCTGAATCTGATCTGAATATAGGAGTGGACAACATGAACAACCCATGGAAAAACCTTAGCGACAACCTTAGCAGCGAAGGCTATGGAACGGATGGCTGTTGCTGGGCATACATGAACTGATGTCGGCTTGTCAGTGAGGTAGACAGAAAAGTGTTGCAAATGGAGTGTTCAGAGCATGTTTTAACTTGCAGGAGCACTTCTACGTACGTTAACCTTAAGTTTTCAAAACTTGAACATAGATAGATATCTGACATCATAAATAACAGAAAATCTCAAAAAGTATAATATGTCCCCTTTAATATTTTGACCACAACATGGCCAGTGAAGCAGACAGTATCTCTTTTCACTGCGTTCAGTTCACTTTATGACCAGCTGCTAAAGTTTAAGTTCATTATGTTCAAGCTCAGATTTCTACAGCATGATTTCATACAAATGCAGTTTAACATGCTTTATATGATAATAAAAGAAAGAAGAATATTAGGAAAATGTGAAAAGTATCAATCTTTATCCTGAAAATATCATATTATAATCTACCAATGTCTGTATAGACCAGCTTGAGTACAGTTTCTATTAAAATGGTGTCTTTGTTCAACATTTTTGGCCTGTGCACCGTCTGCAAAGATGTAAGACTTGCTGAGAGACAGAAACTTGGAAACTAAAATGTAGGCATGAGTTAAACTTTGAAGTGATAATTAAAGCCACCTAGGCCTGTGCTCAGCAGGTCTATATATATATAGTATTGATGCTAACCAATACAAAAGATGATGGAAGGATGATAATTGTAATAGTGCTTGGTACTCTTTTGTACTCTTTAGGGCCTCATAGACGAACAATTTTGTATTCTTATACTAAATCTCTCTTGATTTTTTCTGTGAGGTTTGCTTGTGTGATTGTTCCAAGCCAGATTCACTAAACTCTCTTAACTGGACAAACATGTTGTAAATTGTTTGTTTCAGCCTGATGAATGCCATCTGTTCATGAGGAGGTGCATGTTCATGAGATTTCGTCATTAGCACAATTGACGCTCCTAAAAGGCCATATAAGGCTACTCTGTTTGTTGGCAAGTATCATTCACAAAAATGTCACCAAAGAGTAAAAAGACGAATTTCACTTTGTGGAGCTTCAAGTCCTGCTTTCAGAAATGTGGAATGGAATTGCCTTTTTTTAATTAATGGAGCAACACAAAAACCTGGTCATATGAGTGGTTGAGTGATATTTATTAAGTTATTCTGATTATTAAGATTATTATGTGATATAACAGAGTTTGGAGTGTGTGTCATGTTGAGACGGCAGTGTTACAGTTGCTTTTGTCATCGGTTAGTTGTGTTAGGCTGAGATGACTGAGAAAAGATGGTGTTTTCATGGTTTTATTTATACCAGAATAGAATAGATTTTAATGTCCTTGTGCTGAAATTTGTATTGAACCCCACACTGCAAGCAATAAAAACAAATCACCTGAAACTACAGAAAACATCAAAACAAGTTAGACAAACATACATAGAGGGAGACACACTGCAGACCAGAGGCCAGCAGCATCGTCTACCTCCTCAAGTTTAAAATGCCAACACACCTCCTTAAACATAGATGTGTGTAGTGGTTCATTGTTCACCTGGAAACATAATATCTTCTGCCAGAGATTCACATTGAAGTCCATGTTGGGTATATTTTCAGGGTCTTGTACAGACAGAGTGTTAAGACAGAGATGGTCAGAATGTGACCTTCAGCTCAGTTGGTTGACGCTATACACACCCAGACACATGTATGAGTTGACTGAGTTATTGCTTGACTATGGGTGACCAGTGAATGTTATCCCAGGGTCAGAAACCATCCTCTCTGTCTTCTTTACATTCATCACACTTTGGTTAGCATCCTACCAGTGTGCATATCTCAACTTCAAAACAATTAGCTGATTCATTGCCATCATCATGCAATAATCCACGAATGTCATCATTAGTGGGCTCAGATGTTCCCTTTAGTAAAGCACTTGCCAATTTACACTGATAACATGTAAATGAAAGCTACATTATCACGCTATCAGTTTGCAGAAAATATCCAGAAATGGACATTTCATTACAACATTGTGGGTTTTACTCTTGCTGATAAAACTAGTGCTTTTAAAGTGTTTATCCAGGGTCCAAAATTAACACTTACCATTCACCAGATGCGGGTTAAATTAGTCTTTGGCAAGTGAATTATGGAGACCACCTGCCACTCTGACTGGTAGGAAAAAATGAATTTTCTACATGCTATGGAGAAAGCTGCTGGTTCACTGGGTTTGTTTTTGGGAGGTAGATAACACTGATTCACACTCCAACGTAGCAGGTGGTGGTAATGCACTTTAAAGGTGCAATAAATCAACCATTCTCAACCAGTATGCTATCTAGTGGGCTGTGGAGGCAGTGGTACTGCCAAATGGATAATTTTTTTTGGTAATTTACAAAGATAGTTATTTTTATATCTAAATGTGCTCAAGAATTAATATGAATCAAAAATGTCAAATTAAAACATATAATTTCAATGACCAGTTACATTTGAATATCCAATCACGCCAATCATGACACATCATTAGATAGAGACAAATGTCTTTTGCCTTTGTTAGCTAGTTAGCTTTTTCTGTGGATCCTGCTTCAGAAGACATGGCTCTATCCACTGTGTTGGAAAATGAACTGATGGAACTATCAGCAGACAGCAGCCTGAAGCTTCAGCTCACACAAGTTGACCTTGTGTCATTCTGTTTACTGGCTGCCAGTCAATATCCCTCTCTGTCAAAATGGGTAATCAAATTTCTGTTGCCTTTCACCACCACCTATTTATGTGAGTCAGACATTTCCTTTGTGACTGTCACAAAATCAAAGGCAAGGAACAAACAGAAAGCAACTTGGAACGCTACTATGCACATCACCCATCCCACCACGACTTGATCTCATTATTTCCCAGAAGCAAGTCCAAATGTCTCACTGAGGGTAAGCAGAATATTTGTTTTGGTCATTACAGCTGACAGTGGCATAACACATATTTACAACCCAGTTTTTTTGTCATGTTTTTTTTTTTCATTTATTTGAGAGGGTGGTCCTCGGAAATTTTTTAACAATCAGAAGTGGGCCTTAAATTACAAATGGTTAAGAACCCCTGCAATGAATGACATTGAGCCTTACTGGAACTATTTGCTATGTAAAGATATAGTGGAGTAATGGCAATCTGAGCAGTGAATGAAGTCACACTCCCTTTGTGTGTGTTGTTATCCGAGCTTCTCTGTTCTTTGTTTTGGTAGCTGCACTGGCCGTGTGCATGTTAGTGCATGTGAGCATGTATGTTAGTGCATGTGAGTCCCCCCGTGTCCTCCACGTCCGTTTCCAAGATGGCAGCGGTGTCACAAACTTTCTCAAATTACAGCTGAACAGTAGACTAAAATATGTTTCTGAAAGTATTTGAGATGAGAAATAGACAGTGGAGTAACAGAATCCTGATACATATTTGATCATCACTGCCTAGTTTGACAGTTTGATCTGAGTTTTGTGAGCTGTCAGTTTTTTTCTTTTTCCCCCCAACTTTATTGAGTAAACAACACACGTTTGTTTTGGTCTGAGATGTTGGTGCTATAGCGCGACATCTAGTGGCTGAATGTCATGTATTGCAACTTTAATGCTGGTTGCCACCCGCCATAAAACCGAAAAAAAGGAGAGAGCGCTGCACACCCAGCAGCAGGTTGAGGAGAAAGCCGCTGACCAGTGTGTGTCAGACACAGAGGCAGGAACAGGAGAGCTGCCCGGGCTTGTCTGGCTCTGAGATAATGTTATCTTCTGCCCTCTGCTTAGAAGTGATGAATTAACAGCTCACAGCAACTTAATACGATATAGTCTCTGGCTTTTGTTTGATGTCTAGTTACACAAAAAAATTACACATTTCTGATCCGTCGTTAGTGTAGTTAGCACGCATTAGCTTGGAGGGCTAACTTGACTTGTTTACTATGTTATATTACGTGAATGTCGCTGCCACCCTGAATGTTCCGTTGAACTATGTTCAATAATCTTGCAGTTCAATAAAGTGTTGCTTGTTGTGACACATATAATGTACGAGTATTAAAAAATTTAGTATTTTTCAAATCATGATCCTTCTGGTAAATTCATTTGAGACATAAATAGTTCTTAATATAATCATCACTGAAACTCAGGCCAATGGATTTTCTGATTGCTTGTGCTGCTGTAGTCTTTCTATTAATGTGATGGCATTTAATTCCAACTTGAGCACATTTCCGTATTGAAGTGCGTATTTGCACGCTACTGTAATATTGAATGAGAATCTCATGAGACATGATGAATAGTAATAATAGCGAATTGCAATAGTACAAAGCAATTTATTGCTTTTGGCTGGTAAAAAGTCAGTTTGGCTGGTACATTTTTTCATCTACCAGCCACCTTTGCAGGTTGGCCAAAAAGATAATTTTGAACCCTGAGTTTACCACTGACACGTGTTGAAAGAAAGTTAACACAGCACTGCCTCAGGCTTTGATGTGTCTGATGCAGGAGGGCTGTCACTGTTACGGCTATTATTTGTCACTGCCGCCTGAGTTGACAAGTTAACTTTTCTGACTTTCTGTCTCAGTGGCCATGGCAACAACAGGAACCATACTGGGGAAAACTGCTACTTGTACACCTACTGATATAGGAGACCGTGAAATATATGACGCTGTAGCTCCAAAACATCAGTGAAAAGACATTGGCCTTAGAGCAACAGTCAAAGTTTTGTTTTCTGGTATGAGTTGGCTTTTTTTCGCAAAAGACATTTTGACATGCCACAGTAGGAAAAACACAGGTGTAAATAATACATTTAAAGATGGCTGAATTCCATTTAGCTACTTCCATTTCAGGGTCCTGCTGTTGAGCATGTCACACTGTCACACTGTTAGAGCTTAATAGGACATTTGAATACAACAGAGTCATCATTAATGTTATTAAGAGCACTTCTGATTTTCATACTATGACAAGTCAAACTGTTGTGAAGAAAGCCCATAAACAGTGTTTATAATATTACATATCAAAATATGCAATCAATGTAAAAATACTACATAAACACTTTTTTAAAAAAAAAGCTGAACAGTCAAAATCAAAGTGACAGAGCTAGTGTTAGCCACCCACTGTCTGTGAGCACCTTAACCTCTTTATGTCCTCACAGTCACCATGTTCATTCATTCATCTATTTGCTTGCAGGGTAAATGCGAGTGGGTGATTGAGTCTGTCCCAGATTGTGATGGCATTCAAAAATGATCACAGACAAGTTGTCAGTTTATGTCAGAGAATAGATCTGAATTAATTAATCATTTTAAAACTGAAATCACATTTTGAATGCTTGCAATTTTCAAATCCCAAGAGCCACGATGTGAACATGTGAACTCCACACAGAATTGACAAACTACTAGTGTCTTTTGGGATGTTTGTGGTGGATTGACTGTTAATAATGGGAGTTGTGGGAGCAGTGTTTCTCATTGGTCTTCTGATTGGCTATGATGATCTTGGTTACTTGTTGGTAGTTGTATTGAGAGACATTGTGCTCTGGTAATAGATCTGGTTATTCTGTATACACAGTACAACAGCAAATCTACTGAATATTATAGAGTGACTTTTTGTATTGTGTATCTGTTAACATAGAAGCAATACGGGTGAACTGCATTTTCCTTCTGGAAATATTTTTGCTAATTGCTACACAGGGAGTATACTGTATTTGTCCTTATTGGATTTTCTATTGGTTTTCCACTTTAACAGTCTATTGTTTGTTGTTTTGGCTCAGCTTCACCCTGAAGGAAATGCCTTCTTTGAGAAGTTGTTCAACTACAGTGTACAGTAAACTGACCAAATCTGGGGACTGGGAAAGGAATGATACTTGCTCCTATGTTATGCCCTTACTCCCCTGGAAGGTGCCATGACACACACACACACACACACACACACACACACACACACACACACACAGAAATGTAGGCATTTGTAGCTTTTTGATGTATTTTAGTCAGACGCTACACTATCAAGCCAGAGTTTTACTGTCATTGTTTTCAGGGAAAACAATTACGCAACAAATTTGTTTTGCTGCTGGGCTTTCAAGCTAAAACTACATTTTGAATCCTCTCAGATTTATTGCTGCTGTGGCACACAAATTAAACTTAATTGTCAATCAGTCAACCTTTATCATGCTTCTTTATCAAAACCAGTGGGAACAAGTTGCATTAGAAAGTCCTCTTTCTTACTCAGACAAAGGAAAGCTTTTAATGGGAGCTTTCATTAACTTCCATTTGACATGAACTTTGCTTTTGGGTTTTTTTTTATTATAATGGGCTACATAGATTTGAACTTGGCTTCCTGTTTGTGTGAGATGGATAGTTGATGAAAAAAGTTTAGCCCTGGATAGAGATAATGTATTTGAATGGAAATGCCCTCCTTTTTTCCTGCCTCGCCCAAATGTTCCCTATAAAAGCCCATAGATTCCATTTTAGTTTTTGTTAGATGATTATGAGCAGCGCAACAACACATTCAGTTTTTGGGGCTTTGGGTGGAATTGACCCACTGTCACCCCCCCAGCCCATCTATTCCCACTCTAATCCAGATGAAGGGAGTTTGCAGCAGTTTGCCAGAAAGACCTCTCTACATGGTCTGGTGCATGTCATCAACAAGGGATCCTCTCGTGTCCAGCGTTGCCTCTGGACCTTTGCTTTCTTCGGGTGTCTCTGCTTGTTCATCTACCACATCATTAGCGGGATCATCTACTACTTTCAGTTCCATCACATCACCAAACTTGAAGAAATGTTGGCGCCCGAGAAAACCTTCCCTGCCGTTACATTCTGTAATATAAATCCTCTTAGAAAGTCTGCACTCACTACCTGTGACATAGAACATCTGAAGGAGGTCTGGCATGTACCTGCAGAGCATACAGAGAACACACGTCGTATGTATGATGTGAATAGGAAGAGTTTCAATGGGACCAAAGCAGAGGTTTCATGCTGTGGCCGGTTTGACTGGAAAAGGCTGTATGACCGTTCAGCTCACCGCCTGTGGGACATGGTGAAGTCTTGTCGCTTTAAGAAGGCCCACTGCACGGCTGAAGACTTTGAGTCTGTGAGTAATTTTCTCGCTTGCCTTTGAACTTAATCCTTTCAGCAGAGGTTTTGGCCTTAAGGCTCTCACAGTTGTATGGGAGATATGAATAAACCAAGAAATATGCATACAAACCAGTGTATTGAAGAATCAAAGACTCCCCCCCACCCCAATTTTTTCTTTTTACCTGGTTTCAGAGTATGATTGGTTTCATAGGAGATGGACAATGGAGTTATATATATAGCTATTTTATCTATGATGACAGTAAGTGGACATCAAAGCAAAAAAAAAACTTTTTCTGTTTGATGTCTGTCTTTTGTAGTATTTCTGCATCAATTCATAGCATCTTTGACTGGTGGTCTCTGAGTACTTTCCACATACTATGAAAAGCATTTTCATTTTTATGTGTGATCTTAGTTTGTTCTAGTGTGTCGTAGTTTCTTGTGTTCAAATGGAGCTTTTTGTGAATGTTACTGACTTCTTTGTAAAATTTAGGAAAAAAATGATAATTTAAAAGACAAAGGCCATATTTACAAAGGCTTCTATGCTTTGAGATTAGTTGTCAAAAAGTTGCATTATTCTGGAAGTTCAGTTTGTAAGTTATTTTGTGTGTAATCACCGAAGAACCCTTTTCTCTCCAATACAAGTAGATGGGAATAGGATGAGTTAATTGTACATTCTGCTGGATTTAGTCAAGGCCATGCACTGGAAAATTCTCCACCTCTACAAATCATTTGCAGTTGCAAGTAGTGGCTGGAGCTGGTCAGTCAGCTGTAGTGAGGTTTGAACCTTCTTGCTCAGAGTCAGCAGTTCTCACAATCAAACCACTTAAGTGAGTGATGAGTTGCTGTACAACCAAGAGGCACGGTGACACCACTCGGTCAATCATAGTTCAAAAAATAAAACATTATCACTCTTACTTTAACGCTGCAGCACAAAAATTGCAGCAGAAGTGGTTAAACATGTTGATTTTTAAATTTGATCAACTGAATTTGGAAACATGCATGTTTAGAAAGATTTCATTATATGTTTCTTATATTGGCAGTCAAAGAGAGACTAATAATGAACTCTTAATCAAACCAGTGAAAGCTGATATGGCGCCCATGAGTTGGACTTGCACCGTGCCAGAGGTTAAACCAAATTTTTTTTTTATCCTCAGCCCGTTATATAGTGGCCTAGTATGTAGTTTAATATGTATTTAATTATTCTTGTTTGTTATTTGGTTTCTCTTATACTCTTATACTTCTTTCAGAAGAGTATGAGAGATCCTTTGATGGAAAAGAGCACATTATCTCCAGACTGAATGAGCAAATTGCAATTTCAAACTTAATGGTAATTGCAGTGCCACTTTGTACTTTTATGTATATACATTTTGTTCTCAGTTGCCTGCCTTTGTTGATCAGGGCAAGGGTTCATATTTTTAAAAGAAGCTTAACAGCACCACTCATAGAGGAAAATCAAGTAATGGTCTTGTAAGAGTATTTAATAAGCATACTGTATGTTCAATTTTTACCTTTTTTTAGCCAAATATGAACTCTTTTTCCGTGGAAGTCATCTTACTCCTTGCCACAAGAGCTGGGTGGATTATTCTGTGGTATTTACAATTCCTATTTGATTAGAGATCTAAGAGCATCAAGGCAGATTAACTCTGTCTCATGGTGTAAATAACCCCACCAGTCTCTCCACATCCATGGCAGCAACTCACAAGGCATTAAGTTGTGAAGACTTTATCGATAGCTCTTGTGTTTGGGGCTTTAATTAAAACCCTGCTCACTCAGAAGGCAGTGTCACTGCGCTGAGATATCTTCCAAAAAAAAAAAAAAAAAAAGATCAGGTTTTATTATCATGTTTGTCACAACCTTGTGTTAATATCTGTTGAGTTACAATGTTGGCAAATCATACTGATGACAGCCATATCTTAGAAATACCGCACTAAGAAAAAAATGTCACAACCAATAATCTGCCAGGAAACACTAGTCCTCTGAATTTCTTGCTTACTTGAAGCAAATGTAAGATAATAAGGTGGATGAATTTGAACTTGCTTTCCAAGCTTGAACAACACGTAGCAGATGGTCAAGACTAGATTTCACACCGATGTGCAGGTATGTCCCTTAGGCTTCCCTGCATAAGGTGGAAAACTTGAAATGATTGGTTTGCTCTAGAATTCACACTTATCTGTGGCCCTGGGGCTACAGCGAACATGCTGCTTGACACTTCCCATGTTCGTGTACATATGGGAGTTTGCTTCTTTGACCTTGTGGTCCATGGAAGTGTAGTTAACCACTGGGTTTTCAATACAATTGCCATGCTATTCAGATAAATAATGCATGAAAAGACAGCTGTTTTTTTTAATGCTCAGGTTTTTGCTTGTTTTCTTGTGTAAATATTGTTCTTATCAGCAAATGACAATGGAGGGCAAGAAAAAGCAAAGAAGACAACAAAGTGTATAATATGATATGAGGAGGTGAGCCTTGTTGTCAGACAATACAGTATGAGTATCCAGTACAGTTTTGCAGATACAATCTGTAATCTGAGGAATAAATTGTATTTTACTCTACAACTTTAGCTGAGGTGAATATGGAACTTTTTTGTGCATTGTTGTACTCTGCTCTGCTCACCTGTTATACTGCTATAAGCTTTAATTCTAAGAGCAAAGATAATTATTTTATTGATATGCAACAACAGTTGCCTCTATGAGGAACAAACACCTCTTTGACTGACCTTAGATAAGTGCTACCTTTTCATATTTGTGACTCAACCTTGTAGTTTACAAAAGTATACAGGATGTTTGCTAACGTTAAATAATTTGATTTTAATATCATAATAACAAACAGAGCAAACGTTTTCTGTAAATTTAAAATATATTTGTAATTTTGCTTTTTGTAGCTTTATTTTGCTCAAATCAAGGTCTTATATGTTTGTTATTCCACTGGGCTGAGCTCCATAAATCAAACCTAATAAAACAGCCTTGTCTTCTCAACAGTTAGCAGTGCTCTGTAATGAGAAAACTTGACTAATAATGATTACATCTTAGAGCTGCAGCAAGTAGTCGATTATGTATTATTATCAATATAAATAATAATATAAAAAGTGTAATATCATGCTGTATCCAACTGGTTTGTCTTTTGGAATATTTAGGAGAAATCCATGTGTGCAACTTTACTCACAGGTAAACTGAGATGTAATGAATACATTAAAGACGTTGCCATGCAGGGTAAGCATCACCATTTCCTGCTCAGCAAGTATCCATGGCAACTCTAATTTTGCAGGTGGGGCCAGATTACCGGTGGTAATTGCTTCAAACCGATGCATTCTTTTACCAAATTGACCTTTATCAAAACCTTGAGCCATATTAATCATCTATTTAGTCTCCATTTAGGCTGTGTTCTGACTTTGTGGAGTCATATTGATTTATAAAGCCGTCTGCAGGGAGGCACCAGACAAGAGCTTTTCAAATACGGCTGAATGGCGCCATTTCATCCTGTATGTCAAGATGAAGAAAATAAATGAATTGGTAACATCATAGCAGACTTTACTACAGAGGCTTCGCTGTGTCTCTGAAAGTTATAAAGGATCCACAGACTTCAAATGGTGGCCATTTGGCTTCATGTTTCTTCTTTTTTTGTGATACAGTGTTAGAAACATAGCCAGCTATATTATGGTAGACATACACACTAACAACACTGACTTTACAGATTTAAATCCTTGATCTTATGTGGGTAATGCAGAAAGTGAACAATTTGAGATTATCCTTCCTAGTAAATGTTTATGCAAGTGCCCCAAACAACATGTTTATATATATATATTTATATACAGTACATTCAAGGGACAGAATCCCTCTAGTGGCTGTGGTAATTGCGATGGGAGCAAAGGAGGAAATCAGGTGACGTTATTATATAGAGACAAAGTCTGTGTTGGGAGGTTGTTGGGATGGATAGATGGGTCAACAAAATATCAGACTTTAACACAGAAGCCTTAACAAAGTACTCATTTTAAACTATTTTATTTTTCAGCTGTGATTTTTAATGGTTCTGGAAGACAGACAAAATATATTGTCCTGCTGATTACTGCAGATAGAGCCATCAGATCAGAAAACAGATGCACGTCAGACTAGCTCCTATTCAACTCAGTTTGCATCACAGACATTGTTGGTTTATAGATCTTTCTATTCGGTGTGCGTGGACATGAAGATTTCCACTTATTTATATTGATTTGAAAACAATATTTTTATTTGTTTGGCCTGCTAATGTTCTCAGACAGACAGCTCGACTACTGAACAATTATGATAAAATGAGAGTTTTTCTATCTCATGTTTTCATCTAGATTGTGCTCTTTAGTCTGTTACATTCATCCGACACTTAACATTAACTTTGCAATTGGCCTGTAACTATATTGTTTAATTGCTTATTGTGAATCACTGTTTTACATTACACAGCTCATTGGATGTTCTAATTTATATATAAATTTTTTTTGTTAAAAAAAGATGCATGTCCTCAAAAGTACAAAACAGATCATCTAACATCCATTGCTCTTCTCTGTGTATAATTAGATTCAAATCCTGTTCTCTGATCGTTGACAACACATTATCCTCTATGTCAGTCCCACAAGCACCATTAGAGTGAGTGGCCCTGCTTCATTTGCCTCTCTGTTTTTTTACTTCGTCTTTAGCTGTGACCCCAAAGCTGTTTGCTAACCAGAGGAATCGAGAAAGGGTTCACTTAGATGAAATGACAGGCTAATAGCGTTTAATGAGCTGTTTTGGCATGATGTCGTCCTCCCGAGCTTGTTTGTAGAGCAAGGCTATCTGACACAGCCCATCTGCAACCTCCAACTGTGTGTGTGTGTGTTATGTGTATGTGTGTGGCTCTGATCAGAGAGGGACAGGCTGACACAACTAATGGAGAGAGATGTACAGTAGGCAGACCTTGCAGTGCACGAGAGGCTTTCAGCTCTTTAGCCGTGATTCAGAGATTTAGGAAGAATGATGGACTAAGAAGACCCGAGCTATACTAAAATCACCGGCGGGATAAGAGCTCTAAATGTGTTCCTAGAAGGAAACACAGTATTTTAGTGTGCAGCTTAGAATAGTTATTAACCAATATGAAAATCAAGTCTCCCACACATATCCCAGAAAAAGCCTAGCAAGAGCCTGGAGGCCTCTAAACTTAGATATTCATGTGCAAACCGAAAGATTCACTTCTTAGCAAAAAAAGGGCCAATCAGTCATTTTCCCACAAAGCCACAACTGCATTTACAATTACAGAGTTTAAATGTATAGTACATGGAAAATAAGCATTTTGTTTCTCAAATTATTATTTATTGTTTTTAATTGTTTGCAACGATTACAATAAATGACAGAGACGGAAGTGGACAAAGTGTTTACATCTGTCAAAAACATATTGTGCCTTCACCCAAGATCACCAAACAACCCAAACACCTGTAACCTGTCTAAATTATTAGAGGCCAATCACTCTGACATCTGTAATAATGAAATGCTTTGACAGACTAGTCATAATATACCTGCTTCCATACTGTAGATGCATTACAGGTAGCTCATCACCTAATGGATCAGTTGAGGATGCAGTTTCCCTTGTCCTGCACACGGCTCTTGAGCACCTTGAGGGGAGGAATGTCAGATTTCAGTTCATTGATTTTAGCTCTGCCTTTAATATCATTGTGCCAACAAAAGTGGTGCTTAAACTCAGAGATTTGCACTTATATCCCTCCATCCGTGCTTGGTTGTATGATTTTATTAACTGACAGAGAAAGACCAACTGTTTAACCTGGTCTGTTTACACACTTAAACAAAGTTGAGCAAAGGCTTCACTTCCTCCACTGTCTTAAAAAGTTTGGCATGTCTGCAAAGGCTTTGGTGGGTTTTTATCAAGTAGTTTGTCACCACTTCTAAAAATACGGGAAAGAATAAGGTATATTTCTCTGATGACATGTTTTAAAAAAACAAACAAAACAAAAACAGACAATTGTAGGATGTGTGTTCTGCTATTTTCGCACTTTCACTACAAGATTGAACTCATTGTCTAACCCCCATTCAGTGTCGTTTTCTCTCCAAATTTCTTCAAAACTGATTATAGTGTTTACAAAAGAAATGAGCCCTTTGGTTGGTCAATGTCAAGTCCAAGGGTAAATATGGGCAGATAAAGACTTGTCACTTGACCTTGAAGATTATCTCTAAACATTTATACTGTTTTTAACCAGATTCTGCACAGTTTTAAAAAAAGTGAGATGTCTTCCTTTAAGAGGAAACTCAATGTGATTAAGTACAAGATTAACACTATTCACTGTTTGGAAGCCATAACACAGCTGAAAAAGTGTAATTTCAGGCTGATTTGACTTTCAGTCCTGGAAAAGACAAGAAATGATTACAGAAACAGGACATGCTCTGAATATGAATTAATTTCTCACCTATGGTAAACATTCATAGATTAAACTTGGACTGTACTCACTGTACAACACTGTAACAGTCACACCTATAACGGTTAATAAAAAGAAAAAAAATGCAGTGTTGCTGTTTTACATTAGCTTATCTGCTAGGCCAATTCTGTTTGTCATGCAATTAAGGAAGTCTGGCATAGCTAAATGTTACAGAAAGGTATGCTCCCTGCTTGAAATTAATTTCCACGACTACAGCGAACTTTGAATTTAATAAGCTATTATCTGTATAATCTGTATTATAGTTAAACGCAGTAACTACTGCAGACGCACACTCACAAAAGGAAAGCCTAATGAGGTTTGCATGACTTATTGTCTGTCTTGCAGTCAGCTTCATTTATAGCCATGGTAAATTGATTTGGAAAATATTATTAAACCTACTGAACCGTTCTTTCTCTAATTATTATGGAGCAACCTCAACATTTATATTACTATATATACACACGCAGTGAAGCTGTTTCTTTCTGCAACCCAAACTAAACCTTTCGAGCCCCTCTCATCTCTGTGCTGCTGCATGCCCAGAATGTTAAACTGCTGAAGAATACAGCCTATTTCTAAGGCTTCCTCCTTCTTCTCTTGTGTTTAAAGTGGAAAATCACCATACACCCACCTTTGGTTGATGTTTAAGTGTGTGATGAGCAGTTAAATAGATAATGTCCTAACAGCTTAAACATCCTGCGCTGTTATGATATTTTTACAGGCGTTTCTCCTTTTGCAAGACTGTCATCAACATGAGCCCCAAAGAAGAAGTAGACATATAAAATTTTAATGCATACATGAAGCTTATTTATTTTCAGTGTGTATGTGCGTTTAATATGTTATAATGTAATTGTGAGCAATTAAATTATAAGTGCTCAGTACAAAAGATAAAGTTATAGCAAAAAATGTCTGCACTGCTCTGTCAATACTGTTAAACACAACCTTCAATCTATAAAAGCTTTAAAACAAAGAGGGGACGTCAGAATCAGCTTTTCCTGTAAAGTGCACATGTGTGAGTCCAGACGATGTCAGTCGTGTGTGGTCATTTCAACACTACTGTTCCAGTAGGGGATGTAAACCACCAGAAGAGATGGCATCTGGGTATCAGATTACACTCCTGGCCTGATGATAGGCCTGTTGTGTTCTCTTGTTTTAGTTGAAGCAGACTTTGTGGTCATGGAGTGTTGATAATTGCAGATAAGGCACAGGTTGGCTGTGTAATTCAAGGGGATGGACGCTAATTTACGCTGAAAGACACTAGCTGTGATTCATTCCCCTTATCTATATGGATGGCCGTCTGCATGGTGTGCACTATAACTGGCACTGCTGCCATCATTACCACTGCTATGGAGACAGGAGGGCGGACAAGGTCTCATTCAAATCCATCATCAAGTCCGAGTTATTCAGCCCTGCCCTGGACAGTCTCAGTCGTAGAGTTCATAGCAAGAGAGAGGCGTGGGGGCTGCTAAATCATTCTACATCAGACGGCAGCTTTAGAAAATCAGTGCTTCTCCGTTTTTTTTTTTCTTTCCTGCAGACAGAAGTGCATGGGGTGAGAAGTGTCTGTTTGTGTGTAAGGGGTGGATATCATCTTCATGTTAATCAAGATGAAGGGATCACGAAGGCAGCATTGGTAAGCAGGAGCCAAGTACAGATAGCCCAGGCTTCGTCAACAAGGGGCTATAATGTGCTGTAGAAATGGTACACACAGTGATCACACATCACATCGAGCCACATGCTTCATAAAGCAAACTCAGTGTAGTTGCAGTTACATGAGTGGGGTCATGCTGAGGCAAGCATGAACTGTGACCTTGGCGCTGTAGGAAAAAGCAGTACAGGCTGTTGTGTGGCTTAAAACACCCACCTGTCCACATCTTCTAACCTGCTAAAAGGATGAAATGGAAGCCTATGACACTGATCCTAATGCACAAATGCTTTCTTCTTTTCTCTCTTGGATTTCTCCATATAATTCAGAACTCATACCTGAAACATGAGCTGACAATAGATTTGTTCATACCTGAAAATGTCAGTGAATCACCGTTGATCTTTTGCATTCTTGGCAATGTATCATTAGGATCTAGAAATGGCCAAATAACCCTATATGAGAGCAGCATTCCTCAGTCCACTGTGCAAAGTTAAACATCAGAACAAATGAGACCAAATAAACATAATAATAGCATCACCAGAAACAACTGTTCACAGAAAAAGAGAGTTTGGAAACAAGTCAACAAATATCAGTGCAAAACAGCATGTGTGGAAGTTTAAAAGAAGTAGTTTGATTGGAAACAAGAAACCATAAAACATCTGTCAGCTGTCAGACAGAGGGGCCATGGGAGGGGACAGGCAGTTTCCAAACAACTGAAATGGATGAGCGCATTGGATCTATAATTGGAGAGACTGGACTTTTGGTCCTGCAGTGTTGCAGGACAGTGAACTGCAAGCACAGGAGAATATCCCACTAACGGTACACATTTAGGCACCTTTCTCAGGTATTTTTGTTGGAATCAATATTATTTCTAGGATTTTCTGTGTTTTAGCCTATTGTAGAGTATATTTTCAACATTGTGCACAATCTAATAACAAACAAATGACCTATTGGTATGATTTAGACTACGTGTTATTTCTGTTAAGGTTTACTGTCTTGAAAATACTATAAAAATGGAGAAAGCAGAAATACTATTAGACTTTTAAATGTATTTGCTATTTACTATTCCATGGCTTAGAACTTGATGTTCATTAATGACCCTGATCATACTTAAATGATTTTCTCACCCATCAACATTTATGACAATAAATAAGTTATTTTTCAAATTTCTTAGTTTGTTGGTATGCACAAGATTACATCCGAGCATGCAAATTTTTATTTAAAAAGGCTCACTGAGTGATCAAAAGATGCCAGGGAAGGAAACCAACTGTGTGTTTGAAGTAAGTAGATAGAAATATGAAAAATGCTAAAAAATAAAAAATAAAAAAGTCTTCAGCAAATTTTGTAAATGTGTTCAGAACTGGCCTAAGGGTTGTAGTGATTTCATTATGTATGAAGTTGTACCATCCTTTCCAGAGTTAATGGTAGAAGTTCTCAGAACAGTGCAATATTGTGTAAAGTTCATGTCTTCCAAAAACAGGACATAAGACAGATGAATCCCAACCTTCCACCATTACCTGTTCTTTTGGTCCTCTGTGTTATTACTATCAAATCGCTCACCTCATCTGCCACAGCTCAACAGTAGATTTATATCCTTGGCTTGGTGCTCAGGCCTTCTCAGGTGAGTGAAGGTAGGGACTCCGGTCTTTGTAGTAGAGGCAGTAAGAAAGAGAAATAATGGACTGGAAATGGTTTTCTGCGTCAGATCATGAGTGATGGCACTAGAGAGACAGGTCTGTACAGTGGCATTCATACTAATTGTCTGTCTTTTTTAGTCATTAGTGGTATAATGATTCTCCCAATCCAGTTCGATTCAGACCTTGAATTTTAGGGTCATACTTCAGGGAAAAAAAAAATCTGGGTTTTATTAAATCAACTACAAATCAAGAACACTAAAAAACACTATAAAGGTAGATTAACTAAGTTAACTTCACATAAATTAACAAATTATACAAAATAGATGCATAAATAAAACATACTAACTTCACTAAGTAAACAAAATTACTGTATTTCCTCTAATAGTGGCCGGGGCCTTTATTTACTTCAACTGCAGAGGGTACCAGGCCTTTATCAGAAGCAGGCTATATTAGAGAGAGGCATTATTTCTAATTCCCCCTGTCTGATAAGTATATATGCTCATATCTTAGTACGAAGCCTCCTTGTTTTCTGATCTGTGTGGTGGGACCGCGACACAGAAGACAGAACCGCATCTCGCGACTATGGACGTTTGTGTCACGGTTTCAGAACCGTTACACCCCTTTTATTCATCATTGTACGTTTAACACCATTCTCTCAAACTCATAAATCTATTACAAACATTTTGATGAGGAAGCTGTAGGGATCTATTTAACTGCCTCTTTTAATAAATGGTCAGTTGCAGAGTTGCACATGAAGATAATAGTAATAAAAAAGTAATTAAACTCACTACATTTGCACATATGGAAGTAAACAGACATCTACTGTGCCTACCTCTCTCAAATTCCCATGGGACCCATGTGTGCTTCCCTTTAGCATACTAACCAGATGGATAAGCAATACTTTTAGTAATTACTAAGTAGGTCAAGTCAGATTGGGAAAATATCATAAACAATGTCAGTTTGAATGTAAAAATCAATAAATACCACTGGCAGTATCTCTTTTTGAGCTTTTTCTGCACTCATTTCTGGTATATGAGAAGTTCATCTAATGCCCCCACTGTACATTACTTGTTGCCAAGAAATAATGTAATTCACTGCCTTAATTAATTTATTAATTAATGCAAATGCATTGACTTTTGAAATAGCTTGAATAAGGATGATGGTTGATTTGTATGCATTTACAGAAATTGAAAGAGAAAAAGAAGGAAAACAAAATCTATCTGAAGTGTTCTTAAATACATGTTGATGCTTTCTTTCTTTCTTTTTCTCGTTTTATTCCAGTGCATAATCAAAAGAAGTCATTTCCCAGCTAATTTGCATTAGAAAAAGCATACATGCATGCTGAGTCTTGAAATTCAGGGCCTTTTGAATCCTAAGGGCTTTCATATAGAGTGAATGCTTTATATTAGTCATGTTAATACATGTTACAAAGCCCTTCTCTGGTGACCTTATCACCTCACTCAGATTTCTAAGCTTTTCTGAAAACATCCTGTCTGTAACAGTAATATGTAATGGCAGAATGGCCGGGAGGTGATGCACATGTTGAAACTTGAAGCAATCTGTTATATTTGATTGATATTGTACAGATTGATGTGTGTGTGAATGCTTTTCCTTGTATTTTTCTTGTAGGAAAAGAGTTTTTCTTCCCAGCTGAAAGTAAATTTTGGGGCTCCAATAACCACTTTCAAGTCCCCCTCAAGTCAAATATGTGTTTAGCTTCTTGTCACTTCACTTGGATGTTTGACCTTCACTTTACAGAATGATGTACAGTGCCAGTCAAAAATTTAGACACACTTTCTCATTCAAGGTAATGAGAAGGTGTGTCCAACCTTTTGACTGGTACTGTATGTTCAGAGTGTGACACTAGAAGGCTGTTTTCACATTCATCTACTGAAAGGGGAAAGTTTCTCTGTGGTAGGGCTGTCACTTTGTCAGAAAGTCAACTTCGAACAAATTTGAACTAACAAGTAATTTGCTCAAATCAATTCAAACACAATCCATATACTGTAATGTGTCAGCGATGCAATTTGTTGTCATAAGCGTATATGGCCAACGATGTCCATCTGTCAGTGGTCATTTTACTGTTCAGTGTAGTCTTTATATTTTCTTGTGTGGTGTTATAAAACTGCGCTATGTGTCTTGAGATTGCACTGTGTCTTAAGTGGGCAGTCAGATGAGGTTGTAAAGTTGACGTTGCTCTGTTTTTTTGACGCCTCCGCTGCCTCACTTGTGTGGTAAACTAGCACGTGATTTATTGTCAATGTAGAGTAAGGCAGCAGCTTTTTACAAAGTTGGCAAACAGCCTCGTCTTTGTTGGTAATTTTGCCACCTATGGTGTAGCCCCCAAAATATTTCAACACACTGCTTCTCAGATGCTTCGGTGCCGTGATTATCTGATCAGCACGGCTTTGTTCGCTAGTGTCCTGTTCCATTTTGATTTATTAGCTTAGTTTCCTTTTAGGTCAAAGAGCATGCAATAGGTCAAGCTGATTAATTTAAATAGCTGTTAATTTTAAGGACGACATGCTGGATTACAAGGCTACTACAACTACAACTACTTCAAATGGTCTGTTGCACTTATAGACTGTAAATTTTGAATTTGAAAAGGTCAAAACTGTTTGAATATTTAATTTTTCCCCATGTTCGAACAAAAGTTAAAATTTCGAATAAAAAGTGACAGGACTACTCTGTGTTTACCACAATCTGAGTTCAACACAAGTGCATACAAGCATGATTTGTGACATCACAACTGGTTCGGACCCAACTGTAGTCCAGTATGCAACATACACAAGTATGGTGTTTAAACCTGAAGCCTCTTGTGCACATATACATACATCATATACATTCTCAGTGTAACTTTTGAAATGAGGGAGTAGTAGATGTTATGTTAAAAAAAAATATTAATGAGAGGGTGAGGACATAGCTGGAACGAATCTCAAAGGCCAGTCTTGGTCACTATTACAGGTGGCTAACAAGCACGTGGTTGCAGGAAAGGGAAGGCCACCTGGTGTGCAGGGCAGGCAAGGTGGAAGGAGGTTCACAAGCCCTCAAACTTTACAAACACATCTTAACACAATCTCACAAGTCACATTTAGTAAAAAAAAAAGTATCAAAAAAAAAAAAAAAAATCAAAGAAAATGTTATATTTTCATTACCAGTTTTAGATTGTTGCTTGTTCTCAATTGATATAGCAAACAAACTGGTGAGAAATTTATATAAAATATGTATTTTTTAATAATTTAGACACCCAATAAATGTACTCTTAACCTTATCACTCTGATTTAAATATCAGCCCTTGTTAAAGTCCAACTGAAATCACATTAAGTCATCCCTTTTTTGCAGTCAGCAATAAGTCGTGTTTTTAAGTGTATTATTAATAGTTTTTCTCTTATTAAAAAGTAGAAATATTAGAGATACTGCCTTTCATCTCAGCTGGCTGAAGAGTCGTGTCCATGTTGGTCTTTGATGGCGGCACCAGCAGGTCGATGAGAGACAAAGTAAACAAACTTACATGTTACGTGTCTTATCCGTGTTGTTAGCAGTGGTATTGAAGAGTAAGGATCACACCAGCATCTCAAAGGACCGAAGTTACATTTTCATGTATGTTTACATGCTGTTTAATGTGCTGCAGCCAATCAGCTAATTATCTATCTAGCCAGCAAAGTGACGTTAGCAGTGCACTTTTGCCTGGTGAATGTTTGTTTGGCAGCTTGTTCCACAAGCAAAGGCGCGGGAGGACAAGATGTTCATGTTTTTAAGTTAGATATGAAGGAGACTTAGCAGGAAAGCTAATGTGGGTTGTTGTTTAGTCTTAGGCTCTTGTGTACAGGCTGCTGTCTGGATGTTAGTCATGTTAGTGTGACTCAAAGGTGAAAACAGGACATGATTTACAAGTCAGATATGTGTGCTGTAGCAGATAGAAAATGCAGTTTAATTTCAGTTGGATTTTAAAACTAGACAAATAATCAATTGGTGACAAACTCAACAGGAAACCTTTAAAAACTCTGATCCTTTCTTTACTGTGCTCTATTTTGTCCACCTCTGCTTGCTAGTGTATTTAATATTATATTTAGTGTATTTATAGTGTATTTATGTAATGTATTTGGAAAAAAAACATGGATTCACTAAACGCAGACCTTAACTAATCTGCTATTTCTCCTCTCCCTTCCTTATTAGCACAGAGCAGTGTATCCAACACTCAAATAGCAGCTTCTCATTTTTACCTGTTACTGAGCATCACTTTCGCCACTTGAAAAAACAAACTGTAACACCCCTGTACATTTGTGAGAGGAGTGTTTTTGTAATTCCCATATCTCCAACCGAGTCATTAGTCTTCTCTGGTAAAAACCATCTAGCAGATTCCATCACATCAATTTCTGGAGTCGCATTCACCCAGTTAAACTTTAATACATATGATATCTATTATTTAAGTTTATAAACTTAGTACCAGGACTATTTGTATCAAGTAGCTTGTGAAAAATGTAAAATTTAGTAGGCTACATGTTAATGTATCACATGTAAATTTATTTATTTATTTTTAAAGATTATTTGTTGGCATTTTTGCCTTTATTGGACAGGGGATAGTGAAGAAGCAGACACAAAACGAGGGGAGAGAGAGATGGGTATGACATCAAACAAACCTGGCTGGAATCGACCCAGGGACGTTACGGTTATGTGGCAGTAACCATTTGGCTACAAGGGCGCTCCAGCATACTAAATCAACAATATTAAAGGTTTCGGGTTGGGATTGGGGCCAAAAAGACTCATTTGGGACATCCCCCGTCACAATGTGACCTGCCATTTTATGTAAAAGGATCTCAATTGGTAGACTGACAGTTGTATGATGTGGAACTTCAGCATCAACACAATTATTGGCTTTCTGAAACTTGTGTCATAGTCACATATGTCCCCCTCTTACTCCTCTCTGCTGAGTGTCTCAGCTGCAGGCAAGAGAAAGGGTAATTTGTCACTGATTAACTGTGATCAAAGTTAACTAAAAACAGTCAATGATAATTTGACAGCAGGGGCGGACTGGCCATCTGGAGTGGTGGGATTTCCTCCGTGGGCTGGTTGACCTGTGGGTCGACAGTGAATCTGGCAACACTCTTACAAACAGAAAACTGTCACAAGGTGTATTTATAGTCCTGCATCAGACCGGTGGGTGGGTTTCATATAGTCCATCTTCCTTTCCCAGGCTGCTTTGCTTCTGATTCTACTTTTAATATTGATTTCAAAACAACTAAGTGATTAGCTGTGAGTAAGCTGCAACTCTGTCAACAAAGGTGGCGCGAACGTAACATGTCTACAACAACTGTGTAGCAAAAGCAGCATGTCAGCAAAACAGCAGCAGCCACTGCAGTCCTCTCTCACTGTCTGCTGTAACCGTTCAGCCACAGAACTGCTGTGAAATGCAGTTACGTGCATGTAATTGGTCTGCTCTGACATATGGTCATTTTTGAAAATCCACGTAATGTACATTGCATTTAAGGAAATAAGGGCCATTGATCTCTTGCCAGCTGACAGGTCTAGTCCCTCTTTGCAAGGCTCTAAATAAAAAAGTATTAGTACACAGCTTCATGACACTGGGCTTCTTACATATGTTACAATGCTGTGGTCTCTTCAAATGTAGCACTTTAATTTGAGTCATCCTATTTAGCATTTATAAGTAGTATAGACACATTTAACAAAATAGTTTATAAAATATAATATAGTTGTAAGCAGGGTTTATTATGTATTTGATATAAGTGGAGGCTGGTATATAAACAGATAATGAATTACTGCAAAACACAGTTATGTGTAAAATATGTCTTCATCAGAGAAGTTATAATTTCTGACAAATACTGTTCAGTAATTATAATAATAATAATAATAATAATAATAATAATAATAATATATCAGCTTGCAACTGATGTCTTATAAACAATTTATTAAATGTTTATATGCTGCTCATAAATGCTAAATATGGGGACTTACAGTGTTACCAATTCAACAATGAGCATAAAACACACAAATAGGAATGCAGTATCAAAACAACAGAGCAAAGTGAGATCTCACATAGATACAATGAAATAATATAAAATCAGTAACTTTATATGACACTTGGTGTCTACATACATATCTTTAAAGGAAAGAGGGAAGAGAGAATAGAGTCGCATGAGAAAACATCTGTATGCTACGAGAGACTAGCATGAGAGCACTAAAACAGCACATTACAATAAAGAGCTGTATTTGGGGAAAAAACAAATAGTTAAATGCCAGACTAAATCTGGGATCCCCATAAAGAAAGATTTTTCCCTACTGTTGAGGTTTTTTATCAAGCTCAAAGGTCACATAACAAAAAAGGAAAAAGATTGATCCCATAAAAATATATACATATAAATGCATTAAAATAATAACAAAATATGTACAGAAATTAATGTTAGTGCATTAAAACATAGATGTATCTGTTCTGTCAGATGGACAACTGAAAAATGCATCTGTAGACTGAAAATCTTCAGCCTCAGTTTTGTCAGCAGCTTAGCAATTCACTCAGTGAGCAAATTGTTTTCATTTTTGGGTGAGCACTAAACCCATTTTCATACAAGATAATCCAATGAAAAACTGTAACAAGTGACGAAGGCTGCTGATTGTATTTGACCAATGTGTTCACCTCAAAAGTATCCAAACTTGCAGTTGTTGTCATTACTGAAAAAACATACTTGAAAAAGTAAAATAAAGAATCACCAGTGGTTTGAGAAATAGCTTTTGTCATATTTCTATAAAAACCCATTTTACTTTCCATTTATCCAAGCTGAGTACAACTTGAGCCTACCGTGATTGAGCAAACTGTGAGGGCTAAATGACATAATAAACTGAACCTGAAGTACGTCTGAAGATGACTAGATGAATACAGCAAACATATAACCGCATCCTTCCTATTCCTTTTCCCTTGCTCGCCAACTTGTGCAACATGTCTGTCTCGGTTCCCTTCAGAGCTGCTGGGCTGATGGAGACGATGTTGCTTGAGGACATTGGGCCTGGCTATGCCCCAACCCTTGACCTCTGTCACTTTGACACATTATTACACAGGTCAAATATGAGGGAGTAAAGTGGGCCAGGAACCCTGCCTGTCATCACACACCCACCTCCCATGATCACAGCCTTATTTACAGTCATCTCCCACAGCCCCTGATTGATGGCAGCCATCTCATTAACACTACAGCAGTCCAAGGCCTCCGAACATGTCCGATCGGTACATCCTCCCTCGACTGTGCTGTTTTTGCACTGCAATTAAAACTCCTCTGGAAACCAACTGTACTCAAGAGAAAGAGACATGGTCCATATCATAGCTACTTTACAGCTTTGATATTATTTCAGAAAGCAGGGGAGAAAATGTAAAGAGGCAAGTGGGGAATGGGGCAAAGGAGAGAGGTTATATGTGTGTATGGTGTGAATGATTTATTTGTGTAGCTGGACACTTAATAATTACTTAACACACACACACATAGATCACCTTTACAGTATTTCTGTCAGGCGACGGCGCAAGAATGGAAATGATATGTGATTGATGCCATGAAGCATAGGCACGGCCCAGAGGGAAAGCAGTGCAAGGTCTTACTTATAAAAACATCAATCAGGGAGCATGGTCTGTGAAGCCAGGGGTTGTGAAACACCAGAGGTCCCCCACCCCCACTCTTCGCACTGTGAACAAGACTTGCCTCAGAGGGAAGTAGGGTTCCTTCGCTAGGTTAATGAAGACATGGACGCCGTGCAAGGCTGCAACAAACAGAAGAAACATATCACAGTGCTGTCATCATGCAAAGCAGAGAACAAACCATGAATGTTTACCAGAGCTGCAAGGAAACATGCACCACACCATGGAGTCAGCCACATTACAGCCACAATCACTTTATGAAAGTGAACATTATAGCTTCCATGTAAGAGGATATGTGCAGTTTGAAATAAAGTAATAATAAAAATAAGTGATTGTTGGTTTTTAGATTCATACTTCGTTGTCTGCTATACTCCGTTCCTCTGTGTGGCTGCACCAACACATATTTTATCTCAGATGTAGGAGGGGAGGGGGAGTTCATTAGGTCCATTTCATATAGGATCAGTTTACAGTAAATAAACCTGCAATGAATTTAGACTCCACCACATTACCAATATCACATTTTATCCAGATTAAGCCTATGCACATTCTGTACAAGAGACAGAACCACAATCTAATTACGGTTTTAAATCTGAGATGCCCCACTGTATCATATAGTAAACTGAGAGGACATAATTCAGGCTCTGATGCTGGCAACTATGACTGGGTGATATGAAAAGGAGTTATTACAATATGCACAAAAAGGTTATTTTTAGTCAAAAGATGGTAGCTGGCAGTAAACTGTGATGTGATTAGATACACTACATGTGCACCTGCCGCAGTTTAAGAGACTGTTGTGGTTCCAAGCGGCTAGCTCTCTCTCGTTATCTCACAGCAAATTTAACGGTCGCACCTATGAGAAGGACAGACCGAAAATGACACACTGATCTGTGTTCTCGGTTTGTGTTTGTTAACGGGGTATCATCTCTGGTTACTTGGAGATGAAGTGCTGGGAGTTGACTGAACAGTTTCCATACCTGCTGGGGAGCTAACGCTATCTAGCAGCAGTCTGCAGATATCAGGCTGATGTCTTGTAAAGTAACATAATAAACAGCAAATCATTTAGTGAGTGGACCTTTGTGCTTTGTGCTGAAACTGATTATTAAACTGGATACGCTCTACTTAGTTGAAGCATCTTGTACTGACAGTCAGTAGCTGCGTGGGAAAGCTTGTGTTTTATGCATAATGATAACAGCCTCACAGGTGGTGCAGGTCTTTTATTATTCTTGCTCATTAAAAATGTGAATTGACCCCAAGTTTGAAAAAAATTGAGATTAGATTTTTTTTGGCCATACTGGCAACTTTATCAACAATAAAGAACAAAAAAGTTATTGTGTGCAGCTGGCTTCATTAGAAGATATTTTATGATTCTAAAACTTACTTTGTAGGGCTGTCGCGGTTGAGAAATTTCCCCTGCAATGATTTTGGGTGGCTCAACAGCGCAGTATGCAGTCAAATGGGGTATTATTGCCTTTTCAAGGTATGTTAGTCTGATTATGTGTCAGCTGAATGGAGCAGCAGTACCTGGCAAACACGAAAACACTTTAAATTGTGTTGTGGCAGGAAACAACGTTGGCTTAAAACTGGGATTTATGAATGGAGTCTGGCTGGACGTGCGTTTAGATTGTATGATTGGTGGAAAACTACTTTACCTTGCAGGTTAAATGGCAGCCTGCTCAGCCACGCGGTGACTTGAGAGAGTTTAAACATACAGTATAACCTTGAATACACAAAAAAAGTAAAAGTAAAACATTGAATACACAGGCAGAAAACGGCAGTTGTGGCAGTTGCTTGCTATCCATTGTGGTTGGCTTGTCTATAGCGCAGTATTACAATATTGCAGTTATTGCGACAGGCCTATTATCTTGTATTTTGTTCTTTGCATTTTTCTGGTTCAAAAGTAATAACTGGTGTTGCATGACTAGTATTGTTATGTATAAGCTTCCAAATATATTTAGCATTTTGTGTGTTGAGCGAAAAGTAAGTTGTGCCTGTCATGCGGCTACACTGATAACGTGTGTTTGCTTAACTTGCTGATGAGACAGGCTTTGTTGTGGTTCAGCAATCATTTCAATTACAGCACGTCTCACAACTGTAGAGAAACCTCAGGATTTCAATGTTACTATAAGACAAAAACCTCCATACATAAAATGTTATTAATGTAAAAGTGGGTTTACAGTCTTTAGAAATACCTTCTGTTGCTTTTGAAGTTGAAATTTCTGGCTTTAATCAGGAACAAATACAGCCCAGGAAACCTGAATTGCTCTGAGCTCATATCAGGGCTTGTCATTCGAGAGGAGAGCTAACACGAGTGTTACCTCAAGTCAAGGAACCTTTCCTCTTTTTGTTTCTCAATACAATTGTTTACCAGGCACTCTTCTGCTCATTATTCTTACCTCTAGAAAGGTCATTTGTCAAATCTCTTTTAATTGGGCTATTTTTCATGGGACAAACACAGCCCTCTGGAGAGTATTTCATTTAAAATGTTGATAAGAACCTGATTGTTTTTTCTGCCTGTCATCTCCATGATTTTATTACACGAGGGCAGTGGTGAGCAAACGGTCTGGAAATGTGCTAATAAGCATTTTTATGCACTAATGCAGATGAAATTGACATGTTTCTTTAGCAGAGAAAAAGAAATTCACTACAGTACTTCACACATTGTTGTCCATGTGTTCCTTTACAAATATACACTTAATGAATTAAGTCTGTGAGGACATCCCTCACAGATGGCAAAAACACAGAATGAATTAAGCATTAATTCAGACTGTGTTTTTGCCATCTGTGAGGACATTTAAAGTTATTTTTAATTGTTTGTTTTCTATTTGTCTGTTATGGCTATTTCATTGGAGACTTCCTTGAAAGAAATGTGAAATACTTCAGTTTCCCCCGCTACCTATTTGCATTGCAATATAGTGCAGGTGCAGTGGCTAGGGAAGGGTCTGGAACCATGCACAACCTGGTTTTAATTAACTTCAAGTTAAAATGGCGTGAAATTGAAAATGATGATTGCCAAAGTAAACATGCCTAATTAGGATATAAGGGGTGTAAGTAAATTATTTGATAACTATTGTTTATTTGGAGCTGAGCGTCACCTGGTTCGGGTTAGAAATTAATCTCCACAGCACAAACTGCATGCATAATGACTGACAGTCTAATTGTCTGTGAGTGGGAAAGAAATGATCAGTATGGCTATTCAATAATTTAAACGTCTTTTACAGTTTAATTAGCTCACTAATACATTTTGTGCTCCTGATGATTATTATACTGTAGGTTATAGCGAAGAGGGAGGAGGAGTGCCAGATTGGCCTGTGCTCCATCTGCACAGATAAATGAGATAAAATAATCAATACTATAAGTCAGTTAAATAGTGTTGCTTATGAATTCTGTATTTTTGCCAAGTGGGTAGTTCTGCGTCTGAAAAGTGAAGCCAATGCGGAAGTGCCTTAAACCTGCATTCTCTCTAATGGCCATCAGGGGGAGACTCCACTGGCTCCAAAAAGTAGTCAGTTTGTATGGAAGTCTAGGAGAAAATGACCCTACTTCTCACTTGATTTATGATCTCAGTAAACACTTTCCTAATAAGTTTATGGTCTTAACCGCTAGTATCAAGTCTTCTTCAATACAGCATGATGTTCATTTTGTAAATTATGATATCATTTAGAGTTAAATAGACGATAAAGCAGCGTATGCTTTAGGGTGTGACCATACCGTAACCATGGCGTAACCCCAGAGTATAGTTGTATCCTTAGCCAGCGCTATTTCAGTGTGTTTTCAGTTCATGAACGTTAACTGTACCATTATGGTCGCCTAAAAAAGTCGTTTGGTTTTACTAAAACACCTCTAAGGAGTCAGTTATTCAGTTTTTCCGGGAAGTACATATTTTGTTTTAATGGTTTTAAGGCTGTTTTTCGCTAGCAAAAAATAACATTAGCATTAGCAATATCACAGTTAACCATAGGCTGTAAATGTACCGTGCTAACCAAGCTAGCAACTAGTGTTAGGGTCAGCTCCACCCTCTCATCCAAATATGGTCATTTGTTATCACTTCTGGCTCCAAAAATCCAAGATGGCGACAGTCAAAATGCCAAACTTGAGGCTTAAAAATGTGAGTCCACAAACCAGTAAGTGACATCATGGTCACAGATGTACGTCCATTATTTTTATACAGTCTGTGATTGTGACCTTGACCAGATGACAGACACGGTTCATTTGTGTTTCTATACCCCTTAAACTTTCATAATCTTAACTGAAATACTAAACATTAAGAGCCTTTACAAAATGAAGTTTTTTCTCTCTGAGCTAAATGAAAAGTCACAATACCTGCACTAAACAATATGTTTATTTTCCAATCAGTGCAGCTCAGCAGAACAGATTGAGAAGCTGGCACTGACAGCAAGGAATCTGCCACTGGGTGATGAATGAGCCTGTCAGATTAGCCACAATGTGATCATGTCTGTTGACTCAAAGTTTAATTTCACTGATCACATCATGAGCGACGATGCATGTTCAGACATATGCTCAGTCATTACAACTTGGACTGGTAATATCGTCCTTGCTTCCTTATCATTTTCATTCTGACCTGTGATTTGTATTAATATGTCCATTTTTATATTACACTTGCTCACAGCATCAGAGTTGTTAATCCTGTCCAGCTAACAATAACTGCAAGACCCATCCAGGCCCATGTCGTGCTTTTTTGAACATTTAAAACCATGACTCATTCCCAGCTCAGTCCACAAGAAAATGTGTGAAACTAATTTCATTAAAAGTGGATAGAGCTTGTATTAGATTTTGTCTAAATAATTGTAAAAATAATTGTCCCCCATCGGCCTCATGAAAATTGGCCTCCCATTTGATAATTTACCATGCCAGATCTGAATGTACCGCAGACTGCGATTCAGTGCAACATGGATAATTCATCAGCATAACATTTTTTTTTTTTTTTATCTTTGGGAGCATTAAACATTAAGTGAGAAATAGTAATTTATTTCAAAGGAATCTTTTATAACGCCGTCAGAAATACCTGAACACTGTAACAATGAAAACAGCCAATAAAAGAAGTCAAATTTAACTTGATAAAATATCTGCAGGTGAAAACAAATATAGAAAGAACAAGGTGCACCATTAAAATGTGATTCCTAACAACAGCACTTGTTTGTTTTAAGTTGTTTTTTTTTGGTGGATGGATGCACCTTGCGTTATTCACTAAAAACTAAACAGTAATTTAAATCCTACCTTCCAGCCAACAACAATTTGCCTAATTTGATCTTATGAACTGTAATTAAAGATAAGTGGATCAATAAAAAGTAATACAACTGCTCTGGCCATTTGCCACATTTTCACCAAACCCCAGTGGTGGAGGCAGGCTATATCAAGAAGGACCAATTATGCTAAAGTGTTGCACTGATAAGCTGCAAATTCATTGTGGCAAATGCTAATATTTAAAAATCTTAAGATGCTTTCTGGGAGCACAGTGGCTCCCAACACAGCGGTACTGTGTTCAAATGCTGGACATCATCTTCTCTGTATGCGCTTGGTTTCCTGTGTTCACATCCTCTGGGACCTCCACTTTATTTTCTATGATATTTTCTATGAACATGCATTGGGAGGATTTTATCTGTTCTTTCAAGCTGAAAACGTCAGGGTGTGCTGCCTTTTCTGCTTCACATTGTTAAATGAATACCTTTTGGGGGTTTTGGAATGTTAATCAGGCTCTAGTAACCTGTCTGTCATTATGTTTAGACATTTTGTAGACTATAAAAAAACATTACTGGTTGTGCTTATAGATCCAATCCTATAAGTACAGTGCACACATTCAGAAAAACTATCTAGAACTTGTAAAGTTTAGATGTGAGGCAGAGTGGTGGCTTTTGGTCTGCTGTGCAGGAGCTTTCTGTAAAAATGCTGAGATCACTGATCACTGTTTAGATAACTGAGTGGTTCTTGGACTTGATTACATTAAAACCTTATCAGCACTGACAACCGTGATTGCATCCCTACACTTTAATGAAAAGAAAGGGAAAAGAAGGAATGGAAGAATTAAAGCTTCCTTGTCTAAAAAAGTAACTTCCTTTTAGAGTTGGGTTGTGCTCGAGCAGAACTTGTTTTTTATGAGGTGTTGTCAAAGCACATCAGATACCGAAAGCATTCACAGTGGTTCCTGGACGACTGAGTGAAAAGCCAGCCATCGTAGGGATGCAGTATCGTTTAAATACGGAGATAATGGCAAACATTTCCTCCTCCTGGAAGACATTCACAGTGTTGCACTCAGTTGTTCAAGTGAAAAGTGGCAGAAATAGTTGTGCAAAGAATGAGAAAAGAGAGAGAGAGAGAGATAGTCACTATCGTAAAGTTACAGAAATGGTCTTCCACAGCTGCCCCTAATCTGATGTCTGGAAGGTGTGAGGGGAGGGGGCTTCTGAAGCTTCTAGACTTTGCCGACAAGCAGTTCTGATGGAGTATAGTGCACTGTTAGTGGAAGAAGAGCAAGCTTCTGACTTTTACTGGCAACATTTTTAAGTGAGCAGGTCCTCTTCAGGCAAATTTGTATTACTTTGTATTCAGAGGAAGACTTAGGTTACCCATAAAGTCTATTTAATTTCAGTGTGCAGATATTTTTTTGTTTTTGTGGTTCTGATCTGCATCCTGCATCTGACTTTGTTAATGTGTACACAACTACCCTTGCTGTCACTATTTTTACGACCCGTTTCTTTGTATGTTTAGTTATGGTTGACAGTAATTTGACGGTCTATCCCCATTGTCACTGAACTCTAATCCTGCACAGCTTTTATAGAGCTTTTATTGAAAAAAAATAAAATAAAATAATGACAAACTTCCCAAGGTCTACCTAAAGTGTACTTTAGCCTCATCTTAAAGTAATTGAATATAATAAACAAAAGTTGGGATCCATATTCGGAGGGAACTGTTTATCAGCAGAAGGCCAGCTACTTTATTTTTTTATCAGCACTAAAGTATTTATGTGTAGCCTAATTTCCTTGCATCAAGATACATTAATACAACCTTCAAACTATGACCATGTGAATAGCACAAAAATAGGCTTTTACATTCTCAAAATGAGCAAATATAGACAGCACTTAAAATACAACAGAGGGAAAAGATGTTGATAGATAAAAAGCTGGATTAGACACATATTTGTATGAACAATTCTACCAGAAATTTGCTGTGCAGAAAAAATATTTGTCCTGTGTGTGCTCTTTGTTCAATTGTTGACCAGGCAGCTTGCCTGAATTATTGTTTAAAAAGTGCTTTTGTTGAGGTTTGTCAACACAAGATGCACATCCTTTTTTTGGTCCATTGCAATTAGTGACTGTTTTTTTTTTTTTGCTAACAGTAGGTTGCTGTTGACTGTTCATACAGTCTCCAGAATTCTTGTGCATCTGGTCGTCACTAAATAAGCACATGACGATCCCCAGTTGCTGGGGAGCACAGCAATCACAGCCAAGGCGATGGAATTATGCCATCGGGAGCAGCCCAAAGAAAAACATATATTCTGTGCTCTCAGACTCAGAAGAGCCGTATATGATTTCAGAAAATACAGCTCAGGGACAGTCACATTTTATTAGCACCATGCAAAGCAGTCTGGAGTGGGTGTCTGCAGCAGTTTTATATGATGACATACTCAGAAGTTTTTATTAATCTGTTTATGTGGCTTTTTCTTCCAAACTTTACCAGCCTCCTGTGAACTAACTTGTCTCCAAAACCCACTGAACAACACAGCTCAACATCTAGGAGCTGTGTCACAAAATCAGGCTCTCTTTGTATTACTTGGCTTCACTACATTTAACACTGGTGACACTGAATAACCAGTATCACAAAGCTGGTTATCAACTGGCTCTGTTAACTCTTGTTTGTTTTCTAATCAGCTATGAGTGTGTTCACATGAAAAGAGGTGCATTCATAATCTAACAGCCATTATAGAGTAGCAAATCAAATGCAGCATACACATTTCAAGAGTGGAGTTTTTTAAGATTAAATGGTTGATACCCCTGGAGGAATTAGTTGGAATGTGTTAAATTAATTTTGAACAATGTAAAGGTCAATGTTGTTATAGAAAAAAAAATTGTTTACTTCAGCCCTGTCTCTATGGCAACAATTATAAAGCCAGGTCGGCTCGACCGGGAAGAAGACAGATGTCTGTCCCTCAAAGTCTGCTTGTCTAAGCAGCATTTCATACATGTCACATATATGAAAATAGGAGCATTTTCATATATGGCACATAAAATGCCTTCACAAATATAATGACACTATTTGAATAGATGAGAGCAACATGAATAGCAGAAATTATTACATAAGCCCGTATAGCTAGGGTTAGGGGTATTTCAACATGTAAAGTTATCTAGAAAATAAAATAAATAGACAACAGCTGATATTTGTGTTCGTTAGACTTAAAGGACAATAAATTGATTTTTTTCCTCTAATAAAAAACCAGTGAGCATACTTTGAATATATTTATTTAATCTTACTGAGTCTAAAAAGATTTAATATTCACAAAGTCTCCCCATGTTATCCTGAGCTGCAGTGAGAGGGAGAGTGTAAAAGCTGTCATTGATATAATCGCTAATCAGCAATCGTGTCACCAATTCATTTATTCTGAGTTCTGATGTTCAACTTTCTTCCCGATGTTAAAAGCTGTGTTTTAAAACCAGATTGGACAAATGGTTTTGCTATAAACATTTCTTATGACGCAAATTATTATACAAAGAAAATGAGAGTTTTAAACTGATATGTAATATGCTTTGTGCTCATTACTGCTTGTCATTGTTAATGAAGTACTTTCATCCTCTAGAAATGATGACTCAATTTCTCAGCTGTTAATGTGCAGGCTGTTGGCACGGTTTGATCTGATCCACTGCTGCTATTGCATAGTATGTTATCATGGCGATCTGGTAACCATGGTAACATATGGTGTCATGACAAGACATCATAAATTCATATAGACCGGGACCGGAGTGTGCCACGTATATATTTTAACGATTTCAAGATTAAACAGCCAGTCCAATTTTCGATCACCAAGATATTTCAGGGCTGTTCACAGTGAATGTGCACTATGCCAACACTTGTGTGTCTTCAGTCTGTAAACACATACGGTACAGACTTGTCATTTTTAGCTGACGACTGTTGATTTGGACAGTTGAAAGGACATAACAACTCCAAATTAGAAAATGAAACTGGTTAATGTGCTCTCTGAAAGCCAGCATCTGTAAAGGAACCCCTCTCTCTCTGCTGTTTCACAAAAACTAACAGACTAGTGAGTCCATCTGTAGTTCAACACTTTATGAAAGTGACTGTGCCACTTCATTTTACAGCCTAAACGCTAACAGCTAGTGTAACACTTCACAACTACATATTTTCAGCATCCATCAAATTTTAAAATACGGTGGCGTCTGTTTCATTTTCTCTTCAAAACCATGACAAAATGCTGTGATTCCTGACCAAAGGCATCAGCCTGCCTCCTCTTTCAAACCTGAATTACAACTAAATGGTAGCTGCCACCAACTCGCACAATAAAGCTTTACATAACATTAATCAGCGAAGCACTGATGATAGTCTGTCCAACTGTTGCACTTATAATGAAACCAGATTTTTCCTCGCCTTCATTTGGGGGAAAAGAATCCACCATGTTATTAAAATCTAGCGCTCTGACCAGATTAATGTTCTTAAATCATTAAAAGAGTGTTCACAATCTACTCATTATGTATTTTTTAAACTCACCAGTAGAAAAAGCAACACTTCCTACTTTGGGTTGCAGAATCCCAGTTCCTGTTTGATCCTATCATTCCACTGTTTTCATGTCTTCCCTGGTCTTTTGCGCATTCACCTCCTTCTTAGATATTATAGTTATACGTGTTTGTCTTTAATTGGCTTCTTTTTTTTATAATAAATCTAAAAACATCCACTCAGTGCTCAGACGCTAAATGGACAAAACATTCTCTAGGCATTTAAGCTCATTTGAAACTGCAGGCTGCAGGTTTTCAGAAGGTTAACATGGAGAAGTCAGTTCCTTTTTCCCACTGCAATGCTGTTTGATAATCAGCTGATGTTGTCAGAGCTCAACTGCACGAAGGGCAGATCTCTGTGGAAAACGCTCCAATTTAAATGAAAGAACAAAGTAGTGGCAAAAGCAGGAAGAAAAAGCTACTCCAGTGTGCAGTTAATTGTGACAGAGGGAGATTTATAATGTTTTGCTTATTTTCATGGTCACAAAAGGCACTCCTTGAATTTAAGAATTGATCATTAAAAGTAAGTTGAAGTATTAGATTAATTCCCAACAATAAGGATAGTATCAAACAAACTGAATTAATAATAGTTTACCTCCGGACTGCCCTGTTGCTCAAAGAATAATAACATGATAATCTTTTGATAATATGACAATATTGTACATGTGTTTTAGCCGAGAAGTAGGACACATACTATAGAAATACTTTGCTGTACGTGGAATGAATGCCATGATAATAAGTGAGCAAAGATTGGACTGATGAATAGATGCAAAGTTGGATGCTCTCATACTGTATGTGCATGGGGCGAGCTCGGCAGCTAGAGTGTGAGGACGGAGACAGAAGGAAGTATTTAGCCATATTTTTATGAAGAAATGAAAACATATTGATTGTACAGATGGTGTGTTTTGAGAGGTTTCTGTGGCCATTTTGATACTCAGTTTGAACATTTGTAATCAATCATATTTTACATCAGCAGATAATTAGTTTTTACAGCTTACTGCAGCACAAACAAATCAATCATTAAAGATCCCTGTAAGGTCCCTACACACTACTCCCACATAAAGTGATCCTGTGTCTTTGGTGGTCAACATTAGTGGTGATAAGGCACTAAAACATTTCTGTGGTACTACTGGAGTAACTGATTGTTTGGCTGCATGCTTCAGTATAGTGAAGGTGTGACAGAATCCTCTACTGTGGTGACATTTCACAATTAAATAAAGGGGACAATATGCGACGTGGGATTGAAAACTGAGTGTAGGATCAACTAAATCTTTTCACTCCTTCATCCTGAGGGGTTTTAGTGTGAAATCATCTAAGGCCAGATGGCACATTTAAATTAAAATAAAAGGGACAGGGATTTTTTTTTTTTCCTTTTTCACCCACTCGTCCACTAAATGTCTCCCAAACCGAGCTGAAATGTACAGTAGAGTCCACCGGTGTCCTCTGGCAGTATTCTGTCTTGTGCACAGCTCTCTGTGAGTTTGCAATGATCCGCGTAACTCACTCCAGTGCATTGTTTGTTTTTATGATCCTTATAAGCTGGTACAATATAAATGGACTCAATGATGAGTAAAAACATTTCGTAATTGAACAAATGATCGATAGAAAGAGAGAGAAAGAAAGAGAGCTTGAGAATAATTGCACATTTCGACTACATACAATAGTGACCTAGTTTTAAGAAATCATCAGCTTTCCAGTGATGAAATTCCTCTTTAACTGAGCTGTCACTAGTATTTACTACTGCTCCTGCTTTCTCTGTCCTATAGGTTAAAAATATAAAATCAGTTTGTCTGTATGATGATGTGTAAACTGGGTTTTGTGACTCTGATCAACAAGGGTTTGGAGAATATTTGTCCAACCAAGCTCAGACATTTGACAAATGTTGTAAATAATGTATAAAACATTATTTACAATATTTTACTTTCCCATTCAATCAGTATAATATCAATATATTGCTAAGCCCTAAATTGCACCCATGATTTGTGTCACATAGCTTGTCTTTCTGCATTTTTGTTTTGGACTCATAACGACATTTTGAACAACTCCCCTCAAACCGATTAGCACCATACGATATTAGCTGCTGATGTGTTCAAATCAATTATTTCAAAAAACACAGTGAAGAAACAAATCAATTATTGTTTAAACACAAGGCTTTGATGTCCAGGAATCAATAGATGAGATGTATTACATTGCAGACGCTCTTTAGAACACAGAGATTCATCTTTTTTCTTTGGACAGCAAAATCACATGGAGCTCTTTGTCATTTGTGACCCAGTTAGAATCGCTGCTGCCATTTTATTACTGCCATTACCCAGTGAATTGTGGACCTTAGAAATCACAATCTTACTTACTGGTAGAGAAAATCTGACAATGCTACTTAGTGTGATATCACCAGGGTATACACATGTCTCTGCTGAACAGGTAAATTCCACCTGTTCTCTTTTTATGTTTACACTTCTGATAAAAGCTGGTAGAAACATACAGTATGTCTGAGCAAGGAGACATGATTTTTATTGTTCCAAAATACACCACAGTGTTGTGCTCTTTTCATTCTGCCAGTGATCAATAACACCTGATATAATATGTGTGATGATAGTGTAAGATAACCTCATGTCTTTGTTACTCTGTTTAACTTATGAGCATTCGTCTCTGTCAGCAAACCTGAAGTCATTACTTTTGTTGTCTAGTGTAACTACATCAACATTCATGCACTCATGCACTCATTCATGCTGGAGTAAGTGGAGCTGACCTCAGAAATTTTAATACTTTCAGCTATTTATATATGGACCATTTTCCCTTGATTTAATTTGAAAATATACATTCATTTTTAATGTGCATTTTGCATTTACTGTTCGCAGTTAGTCACCTGCAAATTATATGTCGCCCGAGTTTTCTACACATATTAATGTGCACAGAGGATTAATGTTTGAATGTTTCCACATAACAGGACTCATTTGTATGAAAAGACAGATGAAAGCCAAGCTCTGTTGTAAACGCATCAGCTCAAAGTGTATTAGATAATTAAAAGGGTGATTTAGTACCAATTTGACAATAGGTGGTCTGCGTGATTGTGACACTGAGGAAGAAAGGGATATTCCCATTTACAGTTTAATACACAGAATGCCACACTGACCATCCAATTTCTAACATCTATGCTGTTTGGTTCCTTCACTGACATGTTAAAGCTTTGTGTGCACACTAACAGGCAAATTTGTTAAATATTTATTGAAAAAAGAAAAAAAAATGCTTTTACAGGAAGAGTTGTGTGTCATAATTGTAATGTTTTGTGTGTGGAGCAAGTGCTGCTACAGCAGTGATTTCAGATGATAATTGCAGTTTTCTGCCAAGGAACTGGTTTTTAAATTACTTTAAATACACATTTCATGTGATGCAGTACTGCAACACTGAATACTGAGGTGAAAAGACTTATTTAATGTTTTTCTTTGAGGCAATTTTGTTCCCTTTTTAACATGCCATGGATGGCACAGAGTAGGGCTGGGTGATATAGCCAAAACTTTATCAAAATAAAAATGTTCATATCAGTTGATATCGATAATTATCACAATAAATCTCAAATCATTATCTCTTTCCAGTTTAAAGGCTCATTTTTGCTCCTGAGTGATAGTTGAAGATACCAGATGGACAATTGGCTTTTAAACTATTCTTTATGGTCAGAACCTGACAAACACTTGCCAAACAGCAGAACATTTTACAAATCTGAGGGAGAACATTCAAAACAATTATAATGAAAGAATCTTTTTTCAATATCAAAATATGCATGAATAAAATTAAGTAAAATCCTTTCTCAGTCCCTTTTCCTTAACAAAATAAATATCTTAATAGAAAAATCAAGTGCTGCAGTGTGATACAACACAGATGTAAGATGGCTCAGGCTGCAAAGTTAGTTACATTTCCAGTAACACACAATAACGTAAGCATTTAAATTCCAATAAAATTATACAAATTAAAACAACCACAATACATAGCCCACAGAAATCACCTCTGCCCAGATGAAGTTGTGACCAGCATTTCCAGTTGCTGGTGTTTCTGTGTTACTGGTAGTGTTTTTGCTGCTCTCAGCCCAGTTAACTTTGCTATATTCTTCATTACTGCAGCTAATTACCTGCTGTACATTTAAACATACACTAGTTCTGCTAAAGTATTTGTAGCTCTTTCCTTATTTTAATGACTTTCTCGCTAATCCCACTGTTGTTTACACGCTATACAGATCTGCTAACTGCTTTAGCTTAATTTAGCAGCTAGCAATGGCTTCTCTCTTTCCTTCTCACTCTCCTGCTCTCTCTTGCTCAGTGTTTCTCATGTATAGCTATTCCTCTGCCTCCTTTAGTGATACATGCAATAAATGTAGTTTATTTGCCATGATGGAGTCGAGGCTTAGTGAATTAGAAGCGCAGCTCTGCACCATGGAAACCCAGTCGCTGCTGTAGTTAGCCAGCCCTCAGTAGCTGGTGCAAGCTGACCCAGTGTAGCTCCTGTGATGGCTTCTCTCCTTCCCTCTCAGTTTAATTACATTTATCAAACATTTGTTATATTTTTTTAAGGAAAATTATATTGAGATAATTATTATCGTTTTATTGCCCAACCTTAGCATAGAGGTACATCACATTATGGGTCTCCTGCCCTCACAAGAAGGTCAGCTGAAGGTGCCTGTGTATAACAACATGTCTGAGGAACCCAAACACACACATGTACAGGGACGACCATTTGGTCTGACCTCTTTAAAGCTTCACACAGCAAGATTTTATATGCCATGCATGGCATTTGTAATAAAATCAAAATAGTTTGGTGCCTAAATGTAGAATCTCTGGCAATGGAAAACAATCATCTGTCATGTAAATTAATGTGTAGGGGTATAGAACTCGACCAATACAAGATTTTTAAGGCAGGTGCCAATTTTGATATTGTAGAGTTTAAATAAATCTGATAACAATATATCCACAGATACTAGTTTTTCATCAAAAACACATTAACATTAAATGATAAGGCTGGCTTTTTTTCTATATTTTCTTATTGTCATCAAATTTCATTTGAGCCTGAGACAAATCAACAATGAACCCATCCTACTTCAAGTATTGTGGGTGTATCCAAAGATATATCTTGTGCTGTAGATCTTTGTTGTCGTCCAAAACCTATTAAAAACATGTCAACGAGCCACACCGCTGTACTGGGTGACATGTTCCTTCTGCATGAAGATTATGGTCATGTTACTTTGGTTAGAAACGGCTCCAAAGACTAATAACAGCGATCATGTTTTCAGTCTCTAGAGAGTAGTTCTGCTACTGCCAGTGCTATCTTTCTACATAGAGTCTGACTTTCATAATGGCCATTAGTAATAGAATGTTTCATATAATTTCATTATAAATTTCATTTATATTTAGTTTAGACAGAAAAAAAAGAAGTCTGTTCAATTGTGAAAAACAAATAATATGTGAGGAGAAAGCAGATTTCTTTCTGACAGGTGTGGTGGAGTCTGGTAGGGGCTACTTCTATGTCAGCCACATACACTCCTCACACAGGACAGGGTTTTTTTTATTGATTATATTGATTATTCAGCCAGTTAAACCCCCACTGTCACCGTTCGAAGTGAAGAAAATCTCTCCAGACAACACCAAGTTCCCCAAATGAGCCAAACACACGCCGACAAATAAACCTCCAAACTAACTGCCGGGAGGGAAACTGACAACAAATAAGGAAAATAACACCACCAAATCTCTGGAAGCAGGTAAAACAACAGGCAGGAGTCCCGGTTTGAACTAATATCACTGAAAGCGACAAGAGTCGAGAACAGAAGCTCCGTCTGTCACCGACTCTCCATGCCAGAGAGGCTCCCTGCCTTGGCATGCACCGTGCAGGCTGACCTGCAGTGATGACACTATATTTTTTTCATGTCTGTGACATATTCTACAGATTTAGACATTTTAACTATAGTGAAAGGTATAATGTTGCTGGTATGATGTCAATATGACTATCAACAGATCATTTTCACTGTCAGTTTTCGCTGAGAACCGCACGCCTCACACAGAAAAAATAGGCAAGATGCTGAATTTCTAGATGACGTGCTACTGCAGCCATGTGTGAGACGTGTGAAACGTGTGAGACGTGTGAGACGTGCGGCTGAGCTGTGTGGCTGCTCTAACCTGTTTAACATGGGCGTCAAAATGAAAAGCAAGAGGTTCCGCGACACACACGCGCTGCTCATGCAGGCAGTGTGTCCCACTACATATCGCAACTTCTCAACTTTATATTGAAGTTCGCCTTATTTTTTTCCCAACCGCATTCCACGAAGACCCGCCCCACTCTGCCACTGATTGGCTAGTACTCGATGCCTTTGTTGGTTAGGTTGGTTAGGTTTAGACATGAGGAGTGAGATGGTTAGGGTTAGGCTTAGAATATCAGGGTCAGAGCCAATCAGAGGCAGTGTAGGGGTGGGTCTTCACCAAGCGGCAACCCCTGGGGCTGTAAAATGAAGTCAATGCGGAAGTGCCAAAAACTGCAGTTCCTTGAATGGCCACTTGAAGCTGGCTCCAAAAGCGAGTCATTCCCCATAGACCTCCATGTTAAAATGCCCAACTTTACAGCAGAAATAAACATGTTTACAGCCTGGTACAAAAACCGGTTTTGGTCTCTTAAGCTAATTTCCCCTTTCATGACAACTGTACGGGGAGTGAATTTTTTTATAACTCACTCATTTAAATTTTATTAAGCCATAAAGTTATGCATAATGACAGACATGGCTGCTTTGAATGACAGGTCCGCCAGCCACTAGGTGGCATGTTTCAGTCATTCGGCCCACCTCTTTGCCCATTTTTGATTAGCTGGGAGTTCACGCACTGCCAAGATGGCGACGGCTCATTTAAACCACCCTTCAGAATCCAAGGGGTGACCTCACGGTAACTACGTCCATATTTTTTTACAGTCTATGGTCTTCACAGAATGCGGGTGGGAAAAAAAAAAAATGCCTGAAGTTCTTTGAGAAATTTACACTGTAGTACAAAGTCAAGAGGTTGTGATATGTAGCACAACAAGCTAGCAAGCATCAGGGGTGTCTGAATCGCTGTCATTTACTTCTCTCTTCTCTGTTTTTCCACCTAACATTCCTTCTAATATTACCACACATACATAAGTGCGAGTCCCGAATATATTTACCATTATGTAGAATGAGTAGAATGCTATACGTTCATCAGCCATTTTTCACTCTACTGACAAGTCATGACATTAGCTAGCTTGGTGGCTAAGAAGGGAACTCTTTTAGCAACTGTAGTTTAATAGTGGCTATTGGTGTTATACTGATAAGGGACAAAACACTGAGTAGTTTAATCACTACAACCTTCTTATTGACTGTTTAACAAGTAAATGTCAAATCAAGTTTGCCAATGGGCTGTGCACCACTCAGCTGCTGTGCTGCTGACTGCATGAGTGCAGGAGACTGACCTATAGTGACTAGTTTACTGTGTTTGTGTGCTTAACGTTATGTGTGTGACAGAGTATAATAACAAGGTTTCAGCAATCTCTATAGATTGCTGCAGTTTATTTTCAGTGTCAAAACTAAGGAGAATGAAATTGGACTCACATTCATCAGGTAGACAGAAACACCACTTTAAACACTTTATATTATTTCTCAGTGTCTGCTGGATGTGTTAGTGGGCAATTGTTTGCTAACATATATCTGTGTGTGTACTGCCGTCTCCTGGCTTAAGTCATATCTCACAAACAGACAACAGTTCATTAACATCAACAACTGCACCTCCTCCACCACCTCTCTGGCCCAAGGTGTCCCTCAGGGCTCTGTGCTTGGTCCTCTACTGTTCATCGTCTACATGCTCCCCGTTGGTAACATCATACATCGTCATGGTCTCCACTTCCACTGCTACACCGTTGATGTCCAGCTCTACATCTCCACTAAATCCATCACCACTGCAACTCACTCCACTCTGACCATCTGCCTCACTGAAATTAAAACATGGATGCAAGCCAACTTCCTCAAACTAAACTGTGATAAATCAGATAAGATCATCATCGGTCCCAAATCCCTCAACAAAATCATTCACAACTTCTGCCTCAGCATTGATAACTCCACTCTCCCCCCCCCCCCCCCCACATATTTGCAACCTCTGAGTCATTTTCAACAGCAACCTCTCCTTTGAACACCACGTCAAACAAATTACCAGAACTGCATTTTTCCACCTAAAAAACATAGCTTGCCTCTGCCCATCACTCTCCTTCTCTGCTGCCAAAACTCTGATCCATGCTTTCATGACAGCCAGAATTGACTACTGCCACAGCATTCTTTATGGCACATCATGCAAAGTCCTAAATAAACTCCAGTACATCCAGAACTCTGCTGCTCGCCTGCTCACCCATTCCCACTCCCATGACCATACCACCCCTGTCCTCCAAAACCTTCACTGGCTCCCTCTCCCACAACAGATCCAATTCAAAGTCCTTTTCCTCACTCACAAAGCCCTCCTCCTACCTCACCAACCTGCTCCACCACCAAAACTCCCTCCCTCAGCCTTCACTCCTCTGATGCCAGCCTCTTGTCTCCACTACTCAGGACCAAGCACCAGACGTGGGGCAACAGAGCCTTCTCCGTAGTTCCCCCCTCTCTCTGGAACTCTCTCCCCAAACACATCCGAGTCTGCACCGATCTGTCTGTGTTCTCAAATCACTTATCAAAACTCACCTTTTCAGAACTGCTTTTAATGTGTGATTAATAATGTGTGTCATATGTTTTTTAGTGTGTTGTTTCCTATGCTATACGTTTTGGTCTATGATATATGCTTATAGTGTGTTATTTTTATAAATAAAATGTATTATTATTATTATTATTATTATTATTATTAGTATTATTATTATTATTATATATCTTCTTATGAGGAGCCCAGCAAAAAAACAACAACAACAACAAAAAAATATATTCTGGGTTTCTGTATTTTATCTTTAATGTGGAATATGAAGTGATGACATGATGAACCGCTCTTGTGCAGTCATTACTCCACTGTCATGCTGTCACTCAAATAAATTGCGACAGAATTATCCATGATTGCATTTGAAATGCAAAACAAGGAAAGCATTTTAAGGCAGGAGGGCTGTTGAGTTGCCAGCAGTTCGCAAGGTAACACGAACTTCATCACAAATGTCTTATTAGATATTCCCAAATGTACATCTGTATCAAGATGACAGCACACAACAGGCAGCCATCTCCTCTATCCGGCTCTTCCTATTAGGATGCATCCACTAATCTTATTAATTACTTCTCTAAATTATAAGGTTTACGCAGGGGGTCTAGGTTTCCTATTTAATGAATTACATGAAACAAGGGAAGACACCGGTGATTTTGCCTTCAGTTCAACTCGTCTCTTGCTGTGGTTTTTCTTGACTGCAGCCAGGATGAGCACGGTGTTATTTATCAGAAGCCTGCTACCTGTGATGTCTACTTCCAAGCAGAACAGCAGGTGATGCAGTTGACACCCTGGAAACTCAGTTGAATCATGCAATGGAGCAGCTGCCCTTCAGCAATTACAGTTATGAAGCCATAAATCAGAGCTTAATAGGAGAGAGCGGAGTGAAGCTAAAAGACATGTGCTACCTCAGTGGAATTGTCTTCTCGTGTATATTACCAGTTAATTCATTCAAAAGAATTCCTTATCTTCAAAGTGCATTTTCATTCCATCAGTATTTTTACACTTTGCCTCAAACCCTCAACCTTCATACGTACAGCCCTCAAATATGGTGACTGTTAATGATTTAATTGGCATACATTAGTTTCACAAAGTATGAAATTCTAGATTTGTTCAATACATGAAATATTCTTCTGATTGGATTCATATCTGCTACATGAGCTCACACCAAAGTAGTAAATTAAATTTTTTCAAATGTTTTCATTAGAGCACTTGCCCACACAGCATTTCAGCAGAGGTCTTCATCAGGGTTGCAGCACACTTTGAAATTAAATGAGTAAATATGCAGTAGAATTACTGTAATAATTTACATAGCGTCAGTACCATGGCTCTACTGTGCAGGGACGGATCTGGAGAAATATTCACGGGGTGGCAAGAGGTTGGCATGGAGACTTTAAGGGGTGGCAGAAATATATATATATATATATATATATGCTGATTTAATCACAAATAATCACAAAAGCCCCTAAATGGGGATATTTTAACTAACATTACATTATTGTGGCACATGAGTAAAGCATTGAATAGAAATATTTAAAGGTGGCATTAGTAATCAATAAATTGTTTTATTTCCAAATCTGCAGACATTTTTCCAAATCTTTTTTCATTGAACATAAGCTCATCACTTAGTCTAAATTGTCGCCAGAACAGTTTTTTAAATAATTTAACATGCGTCTATCACTTAGCCAGCCTATGTTGCCAACGATGCAAGATATCCAGTGTTTATCCAGTAGTGAGTAATAATTAGTATTAATTCGTTATATAACAACATTACTGTGATTAAAAAGGAACTTATGTTACCGCATTACCTGAGAAAAGTAACTTGTCAGATTACATTTACGTTACCAATACAGGGGACAGAGCAGTACGTTCATTTGTTGTTGTTGTTTGTTGTTGTTATTACCAATTAGTATTACCAATGTTGTCACGTGGCGAGATTATCAATAATGTTGCATTATGAATATTACGTGGAAGCACAAGGCAAAAATTCATCCATTCTACAGCGGAGAAACAGCTGAATAAATGTCAGGAACAAATTCACTGAAGGCATGCAGATGAATATCAGCTTGAACAAAGAAAAGTCTTGTGAGTTTCATTCACCACAAACCTAAAAATACATGAATATCTCATAGTATGGCTAAAGTTTTCAGCGAAGTTAGTCATTGAATCGCTGCTTCTGCTTCTCTACTTTCCGTGGAGTTAGTGAGCAGAAATATGAACAGCGCCACTCTGCTATTGCAACCTGCATTATGGTCAGAGGGGGGATTACATCCGTAGTGACAAGTAATAGGTAACTGATTGCTTATATGAAAATGTAGCTAAGTAACTGATTACTTGAATTGCAACACTAATATGTTACATTACTCATTACAAAAAAAGTAATGAGTACTCTAACACATTAGTCTGTAACACATTACCCCGAAAACTGCTCTCAGGTTTTAAGCTTTGAATGAACTGTCACTACATTGCTGACTAATGTAGCTTTTTGTTTGGGGCTTGGAATGAGTGATTTTAGTGCTTTTTACACTGGGAGCTTTTGTATATTGCACTTGCATGACTGATCTGAAATTTGTCTGCAGAATGAGCAGTTTCAGAGATGTTGGTAGCTGCAAGCAATCCGGAGACACTCTTACGCACTCATAAGAATATTTGGGTTTAGTCAGCTTTAATCTGTCCCTCACAAATCAAACACGACTTACTATTACTAAACAAAACATGCTTCAACAAAACAACCCCGCCACAATCCATCTGTGGCTGTTCTGTATTTCTACTAGTGAAAGTTGGCAACCTGACACACACATTTAGCAAGAAAAAAAGCCACGAGCAGTCGTGTGCGGTCGGGAACGGGAGAAAACTGAGCTGCTGCCCGCTACAGGGACGACTAGCGGCAGATGCCATCATCTCTTGCTACATTCACTTGCACTCAGACATCGGAGTTTCACTCCTGTAAATTTCCGACCAGCCACAACTTTTCATATATATATATATATATTTGAATTAGATTGTCTAAAACAGGGGTGGCAAGGGATTTTTTTTACGAGTGGCAGCTCCAATCCATGCCACCCCAGTAGATCCGCCCCTGCTACTGCGTGTGCCACATCATGATCTATAACATTACTGAAATATACTATTTCTGCAGTACGATTATACAAAGACATTAAATAATTTTAACACACTGACTAATATCATGTCACATCACATAGTGTTGTGTCACATTCACAATTCATACTTAACCTACTTTTAATGATGGTGATAATACTAGTGATGATAACAATCACATACCCACGAAGCATCTTGTGAAGAGGATGCAAGGTGGGTGAAGGCCTGCGGAGGGGTGCTGCTAGTGCACCCAGTGCTCTGAGGCACCCGGCTGGCTGTGGAAGCCCTGAGTGTAGGTAGGGATAAACAAAGGTTAATCCTCTCAGACAGGCAGAGGAGAACGGCTCCGGTGTGACAGGCCTCCTGTTCATTCACCAATGCCTCTGCTACCTGGAGGCAAAATCCACCCTGTCTCTCCATAAAGGCTATTTGCTTAAACACGGATAGACACTTGCTCCCCTGGATTGAATGGAAATGCAGTGTGGAATTCAGACATTTTGTTCATCTTTGTCATTTTACTCGCCTTAAGTATCTGTCATAATATTTTAACAAGAATATCATTAGAGGTATGACAGGAAACACTCTATAAGGTTAGTAATGCTGTTAATTTTATTGTAGAAGTACATTTTTTTCCTTTATTTGTGATGCTGATGTTGGATACCATGCTGCCTCTATGAGGGATGGTCCTAATAATGAAATTTCAAAGGAACTATGGTTCATCTCTCACCGCTTGTGTATTTTTCCATCTATCATGTACAATATTTTGGATGCCACAGATTCTATTTCAGCAAAACTCTAGGAAATGACGTGTCCTTTGTGGCATTTTATAAATTGCACAAAGGGGCCTGGAGTGTGCTACGAGTGTCTGTTCACTTGTCTGGATGTAGCACACAGTGCTGATTTTTTTTCTCATGGCTCTTTATATAATTGTCTCTGTGACCCATTTGCACCCGGTATTAACAGTCTATCTGTATGTGAATAATGACATCTTATCACTGGACTTGCATTTACACCTGGTACTAATAAGGATTCTCGTAATCGCAAATGTTCCAGCTTTGAGATCAGATCTTAATATGCAATTAGGTATGCGGAGCTGGCGGATTTTCAACAATCACGGTGCGTGCCAGTTGAGGGGAGGAGTATCGACTACTTATTTTTCCTTTGCCAGGGAAGGTTTGATCTGTAGCCTTTTGATGAGCAGCTCGAGATAGCAGGAAAAGGTGAAGTTAAGTGACTATGTGGAAGGATTTTTTTTTCTCAAGAATGTGGTCAAACTGTACAGATTGCATTTACATCTGACCATGATGCGAGACAGACCACCTCCAGATGTAATCTGGCTGGTCTGTTAACATTCTGATTCAATATGTATTTTTCTGCCGCTAACGGTCTCTTAATCAAAACATAACAATAGACAGAGTTTGATGATGTCGTGAAGTAGCATGGGCTCTTGGGAGTTGTTGTCTTCATTGTTAAACAACCACCATTGCTGTGCTCTGCATTCAGCTTCTCCTGGTTAGGATTCCCTCAGTGTTCATCGTTCAGGTGGTTTTTAACGGGAGCCTAATTATCCGCAGAGGTCTCCTCCTCTCCAAAACAAATGGACCCTGTGATTAAAACTGGTAAATCACTGAATAAAGCAGTTTCACATTAAAATCAGTGTTTCTCTGGCGCTGTTTGCTGAGCTTGTTTCTGTGATAACTTAAGATCCAGACATCTGATGACTAAAATCCTTCATCCGGTTAAGAGATATAATTAAAAACTACCAAGATCTAAAAAGTGTATCATAAAAATGTGGCTTAAAACTGGATAAAAAGTTAATCTATGACTGCTTCTGGTGGACAACCACAATGCTGACAGATGCACAAAGGGGATACGATGCCATTGACAGGCGACCAAATGAAACAGACCATTATTAAACAGGCCTTTATTAAAATTACAGATTACTCTGAGTTTGAAAATTGTTGGAAACATTTGAGATAATATAAGGACACAACTTGACAAAATATATAACATTGGTCTAGTTGTTTTTAGACATTGTAATGCAGAACATTTACATATTATACCTTTAACATGCATTTTATGTTTTTTATTCAGATAAGATATATATAGAGTACAGTACAAATCATGTAAATGGGGTCAGTGTCACAAAAAAATCCTGACTGTGGTGAATGGACTTGTAGGGAAAAATGCATGTCTATTTTGCATTTACATTTTGTTTTGTTTAGGTTTTGTTTAGCTGTCAATCAATCAATAACATAAGGTTACACATTTGACTTATTGCCATCTTATTTTTTGCTAACTGCATTAAATCCTCAACACTGTGGTAAATGTATTTGGTGTGTTGATGATTCATCCACAGCTGAACCTACTGTGCTCTACAATCTAATCTGGTCCATCTGTCTCTGATACAATACGCACTTCTCACGGTGGACATGTTAGACTCATTTTGTGCTTATCCTGCTATGTCAAGTCTGCTGCAAGAATTGCCATAATGGGGGCTCGTTGATCATCCCTCATTTTAGTTCTACATGGCTTGCACCAGTAAATATTTTAAGCAATGCTAAATAATAAATAAATATCTAAATATATTCCCGTTATCCAGCCATTTCATCAAAACGTAAATAAGCTGTAAACTAAAATTCCAAAAGGAGTGTTTAGGGACAACGGGAGAATAGGGATGCTCTGCTCCCTCACCCCCTCCAGGGTGGCAGGGGCAGGTCAAGGGCTCTGATTGTCACTGTTTATTAATGGGCCCTGCAGAGGGGACTGACAGCGGGGTGATCTCTGTGATGATGATGTCTTATTGCTTTCCATGCGAGCCTCAGGTACATACATATTTATGATGCGCTGCCACCTTGACGCCAGCTAGAAATATCTGCTTAACACCCGGCCTGGTCGGAATGCTTACCAACGCGGAGTCTGAACAAAAAGACCCTCCAGCACTAATAATGCCCGTTTAACCTCAACAAACCACAGAATGACTTTCTGCTATCATTTACATTTGGGATGGCACAAAAATTGTGAAAAATGGTTTGACATTGTGAGTAGTTAGAACGGAAAAATGAAAACGGCATCATTTCGCAGACAAGAAGCCACCTAGACAACATCAACCGTACAATAAATCTCCACAGTACCAGTGTCAGCACTTCATGCTAATCAGATGGCTTTTTGACCACCAATTGAATTAATTTGAACTAATTTGTATGACAGATTGATTTGTGACACTACACGTGTATGTATTAAATATTAACAGCCAGCACTTCCCCAGGGACAGCTGGGATTTTAAAGGGCAACTCGTACGCAGTCATTTAGTTGATTAATATGGGCCACTCATTTCAAGCAGACAGATTTGTTTTACATACTTATTCATGTCGTCACAGAATGCTACTCTCCTCAATCTTATTCTTCTTTTTTCCTCCTCAGCAACTTGGCTTTTGATACATGACTCCAGAGCTGAAACAATTAGTTGGTAAATGGATTAGTCCATCGACTGACACTTCATCGGAAACAATTTCAATAATTGAATAATCACTAAGTTATTTATCAATCAAAAACTCCAACCCTTTTCTGGTTTCAGTATCTCATATGAGAGGGTTTGCAGTCTGTTTTTTATCATTTATTTATTATTATTGGGTTTTGGACTGTTGGTCAGACAAAACAAGACGTTTGAAAACATCACCTTGGATTCTGGGAACCATTTTTTATTTGAATTTGGTATTTTCTGATATTTTATAAACCAAACACTTACTGATAATGAAAATAATTATTAGTTTCAGCCCTACAAGACTCCATAGTACTTCACACACAACTTGAATGGGCCTGTTATCAGCGGTGATGTTTTGCTGTATGCTAGTGTTTTTTTTCTGGCCACTATTTTCTTCAGTGTGTAACATAAATGCACCAGTAGTTTGTGAGGATAAATCAGAGGTCAAATAGCAAAGCGGTGTCTTTGCTCTGATGGCCCACAAATCATTTGGCACTTGATCTCCTACTCTGGTTTAGTGTTTGTAGCACAAGATTTGATGTTGGTTTTAAATCAAATGGCCTTTATCTTTTTCATCTCTGCCTCTAAACAAACAGAAAATATCTTTCCTCTGCAAATAAGTTGTAGGATTTATCCAGTACGCAGTATGCTGTGATTTGTGATGACAGGAGTTGAATATTACACTGATACTGTATGGCACTGTAAATCCACCGCCTCATCTCTGCTCCCACTGTCAAATTTATTCTGAAGTTGTATTTCAGCCATGTCCCCTCCGCACTGAGTTCACTGAATACAGAAATAATGAGTGCTGTCTAGAGACAATGTCACTATTATTTTAGATCTCGCAAACCTCTCCCTCTCTCTGGCTGTTACGTCCATTTTCTTGGAGGTTTCTCCTCCACCTCGTGTCTTCCTCACATTCTCACCGCATCTTTGGCTCCGTCCCCTCAAAGCACAGTCACACCACCCACTCTCAGAGTACATTTGCTTGTCTCTCCTCCCCTGTTGTAAGCTGCACCGTTATCATCCTGCCATTTGTGAATATTTTCAAAGAGAAGGTTGCAGTCAGTTCGTGTGATGGTGCTTTAGAAAAATTAGGTGGCTTAACAGCAAAGCCAAGATCATGTTTACATGCCATCTGTTTAGGTGTTATCTACTTGTCTGTGCTATTGTGTGTCACACAGTATGTCGCATACTGATAATCACACAGATAAGTGCAATCATGATCATGGTAATTCTTAGATAACAGAAAGTAATGTAGATTTTCATATAAAGTCTTTTATATGATGTGTATGCATTTATTGTCTAGCACCAGATAGCCCCCCTCTCTCTCTCTCTCTCTCTCTCTCTCTCTCTCCATATATATTTATAGTATAAGAGGACAGGACTTTTTTTTATCAGTGTGACTCAAACATTACTTGGATAACTACTGAGATTTCTTGCTTTAAATCTCTTTTTTGTAAAAACTTTTTTTTGCCCATGCAATCCACAACGTTTGGATATTGTTTGAAAATATCAGTGCGCTGAATTCAGATGGCAGAGACTTCTTGATTTTTGTCTGATTTGATCAAGGTAAAAACAAACTTCAAAGCTCCTGTAGAATTTACAGGGTTGGTATCTGCTGTCCGCAACAGTTTTTTGATACTAGTAAGAAACTGCACATTTTTCAGACATTTTCAAATCCTGTACATGCAGTACAGTGGGGGCATTAATATAGGATCCTATGAATCTCTGAATGTGTTTGCAAAAATTCACGTTTATATGTTTTAAGCTGATGGCTTAAAAGTCGGTGGAATTTGACAAGGTTGCACTAAAAGTAGTCTTAGCCACCACGCCTTCCCCACAATATATCGGTTTCAGAATAAAATGCAATTTGTTAAATACATTAACACCTCAGTGAAGGATCTGATGAGGGAATTCATCATTCTGCCAGATGCTGAAGGAGCAGCTGATTACTTCTGTGTTACTTGGAAAGGAGATATTATTTAGTCATGCATCCGGAAAATACAGCCAAATATTCTTGCAGAGGAATACGCAATTGTCTTTCTTTCCCATTCTTATGACTTTGTTCTGCACATCATAAGCACATCTTTTTCAGCTTGGTGTTTATGCACCAGGTTAGATTTAAAAGAAATAACAAAAAAAACAACATATAACTGTTATCCAAAAAAAGTTGCCTTTTAATCCACCATTTTTATATTACATAAATTGTTTACTGGTACAAAAGTGAGCTTGTGTTGCAGCCTCATTATCACTCACTCGACAGGGACATACTGAAGCATTTTCACTTTCGCTTAAATGCTAAATGCAACCTCTGAATAGCAAAGTTGGCAGCCAAAACATGAAGACAATAATAGATTCTTTTTCTTTAAAAAAAAAAAAAACAACAACTTTGTGTAATGTTTCAAAAACTTAAGTCCTTACAGAGGTTAAGGCTTTAAAGGACTGTGGCAGGCTTTGTAATACAGAAACATACACAATGTCACACACTACAGGTTTTTCTGGTAAATGCAGTGGATTCAAAGCCTACTTACTGGGGCAGAGTGGAGGCTGAGAGCAGTGTATGAGAAAAATTGATAAGTAGAACTTGTTCTGTTGCTTATCGTTGTGAACATGTGATATTTTGTCAAACATATAAAAATAAACAGCATTTCCCCTTACAAAGCACTCCCTCAAACAATCAGGAGGATTTCCCCCCTGATACACTGTTAGAAAGTGACATTGAGTGATATCATTTACAGGCGCAAACAAAGGTAATTTAGTTCCTGCCTTATTTTGCTTGTTGTAGTGTAACCTCAGGCTGTTTAGAATGGATCTATCCAACTCCCCTAACTTAATCTGCCATTTATAGGCTGAGAGGTGGTGGGGTGAGGACAGGCATCGTGCTTCGTGATTGGACAAGAAAGTAACCAAGGAAACCATAGTGCTTTAAGTGTTGTAAATTGGTTAAAACTCGTTTATCTGTAATGTGAGTTGCAAGATGGGTGAGGTAAACATGGTCAATCAGCAACTGTGTCACAACTCAATTTGTTTAGACACCGAGCTCTGTTCCTCCGATTGCTGCACTAGGCGTGTGTTTTCAGGATGTTTTAAGTAGTTCTGTATGGAAATTTTGAACATAATTAAGGAAAGCATTTCAAAGGTAGCCTCATAAATAATGCAAATTCAGTGTTAAATGTCCCTGACAGCTAATGCTGGCGCTGCAGAACGTGAACCTCGAGAAAGGCTGAGCTGGTCTATCTGGTCATCAGGTGCCTCCCTTGGAGTGCTATAAATTGACAGAAATGAGAGACAGCGCAGAATAGATGAGGTAGCTTAAATGAATAACACTCCCCATTAATAAGGTTTTTAATGTGACACCATGAGACTCCAAATTAGGACATAAATAGTCAGTGGAACACAAAACATATGGGTCTTAGCCAAAACTACATATAGACTATTACCCTAGGCAGATCTATAGCAATTTATATTTTCACATTTCAGGTATATTTATAAACCAGATATCAGGTATTGATATTAATTAACACTAATGCATTACAATTAGTGATGCCCTCGGTGACTCATTTACTATGACCGGTGCTTCAGGACATAAAAAAAACATATTAGAGAAATGCTAACACAACTACACATGGGATGTACGTTGGTCATACTACTATTTGATACCAGATATCAGCTGTCAACAGAGTGGAAATATGTACCTGGTTTTCTATCATTATGACACCAAAATTCAGCAGAAATTTTGTTTTAGTGTTTCAATTAATATATTGATAATTGCTGTGGTCAGCAACAAGAAGACTCTTTGTGATTTTAATACATTTTGATTTTTGACAAAGAGTCAAATCTAGCTAAATGTATGAGAGCGTATAACTACACAAGCATGGTTTTGTATTATTATTTCCTTCAAAAAAAATGTAGGCACATAATATTAATGATAAAATAAATGATTACTAATAAACATTCTCCCAGCAGTGTAAAAAGGCTTCATTTGTTTTTTAATCATCTGAGCTGTCTTTCACTCACAGAAAGCACATAGGAGACAGACTCACTTACTGATTACATAATTACCTGCTGCCTCACTTCATCAGACGCTAATTTCACGTAGACTACAAACACAAGTTGAATGAAAGGGCACAGCACAATTTTTTCCTGCACTTTCAAGCACGTATATCAGCCCAAAGTACTGGAACGGTACTTATACATGTAGTGAAAGAAATCAGTTATTTTCCTGCCTCAACAATTTCCTCAAAGTCGGAGGTTTTCTGTGTTACTTTCTTTGGTCCTACTGCTCTTGTATTTTTTTTTGCTCCTTCTCTTCTTACCAGTCGATGGGCATTTGATTTATAATTCATTGTACAAAGTGCATCCTGATTGGCTGCAGCTTGATTGGCTGGATTATAAAAACTACAGTCTGAGAACCTTATTAATTTGAAATGTTTGCTCGGTCAGAGCATCCTTAATCAAGGAAATTTTATTGTTATATTAATTAGAGGATATTTGTCACTCAGCTGTACTTCTATCCATCTTGCACACACACATACATACATACATACACACACACACAACATGGTTTAACATTAAGGCTTGCCCGATTGCCCGGGGCAAGTAAAATGCCACATCTGGCTAGTAAATCTAGAGCAAGTGGTAAAAAAAAAAGAAAAAAAAAGATAATAATAATATAAAAAATGATTAAATCATGTTTTTTCGATCATCGTCATATCATAAATTATGTTCTCATTCACTAACACACATCATAGCCCCCTCCTCTTGCGTGCATTGGGGAATATTGGCATATGCCGTTGGCCAGTCAAGAACTGAGTAGGCTAGTAGTGTGATGAGTGAAACAAACATCCCTCAGGATCATGTGAGCACTGTCAAATAGAGGAATCAGTGGAGCATGTAATTTTTCATTGCCATAAATACTCTTGAGACAGAGAAACATTAAAGAGGGAAGTCTGGAAGCTTGGAGTGAAAGAAATCAGTCTGAAGAATGTATTTTGCCATCGGGTTAGGGAGTCTATTCCATTATTTGAAAGAAACTGGGCTGATCAAAAGAACTCAGTGTTCAGTGAAATATAGAGGATAGGTCATAACATTTTTGACATTTTTGTTTGTTGCTTCACATCTATGACACTCTGTATCCTTGTTCTGTTTCATTTACTTAAATAAAGATTAAACATGACAATTAACTTTAGTCTGTGCTGTTATTTGATAACCGCTAATAAATAAAACAATTTGTATAGAGGCAAGTAAAAATTGACTTCGGGCAAGTAGATTTCTGACCCACTTGCCTGACTGGTCCAGTGAAAAAAAAAAAAACATTAATGTTGAACTCTGCACACTCACACAAACTGCTTAAGCCCTAGGATTTGGCCAGTACCTTAAGTTAGGAAGCTCGCTAAAAGTCTGAAATTTTACTGAGAGTGTGGTACAGCCTCTCCAAGTGTTGGCTTAGCCCAGAGGTCTGTGACGGATGTGGGTGATGTCTCTGCCCCAGATCTCCAGGACTGTGTTCCCTTTGATATTCCTTGACTCCGGGGCTTGCATAAGCACATTGAGAGAGAGAGAAGTCAAGGTCACTCCCACTCTGTCGCTGGAGCCTCATGAATATTATGATTAATCAGAGTCTTTTGGCTCAAAATAATAACAAGCCCAACATTGTTGTGCTCATAGATTCAAGGCTAGCTTTTGAGGAACTGTTTATGTTGCCCTCCCCAACTCCCTCATCTCTTTTTACACTCCCGCCCACCCAACACTCACTAAGGACATTTCTTACCCAAAACAAAAAAAAACATAAACTAACTGTAACACTACCGATGGCTAGGAATAACGTTGGATGTGACACAACAAGTGGTGAGATGCATCAGACCCTTAAGCAGTCTGAAATACAGTCTTGACATTTAAGAAACAAACAATCATCCCTCCATCCTCTCTTATTCCAGTATTCCAGTCAGTGTCGTTTTCAAAAATGGCAGAACAGTTTTGAACAGTGTTTTCAGGTTTTGTCAATCCAGCAGCGTCTTGGATATACACCTGCGACACACAAACAAACAATCAGACTAAGGGGGCTTAAAGTGTGCGATCACAACAGTCGAACAAGTTTGCAAGTCACACTGTTTCTGATGGGTCTCATAAAGTCTTGGTTGAATCTGTGTCAGACTGATATCAGTTTTGAGGCATGTCAGATGTTGCGATGAAAGCCTGGTAATTCATTGTGCTATGATGTAAGTAGAAAAAAAAACCAAAAACAGATGCAAGCAGAGACATCTCATCAACTCCCATCATCCGTCTGCGTCACTCTCATGTTTCTAAAATGTAGCAAAACAAATGAACATGATTTCGCCACAGCGCTTACATGCATCAGAAAACATGAGAAGGAAATGAGGAAGTCCGTCATGAAATACCGCTTTTGCAAAGCGAGTTGAAGTTAAATATGTTTTTTAGCAGTAGCACTATGCTTTATGTATTCCACATCACTTCATGACATATTGCGGGTCGTAGCAACAGTCACATTGAGGAATTTTGGTCCTAAATTTCTATCAGAAATCAGAAATTAATATTTGTTTGATGACCAAAGATTTCACCACTTTTGATTGTCAACTTTTGTCTGTTTAATGTGTAATTTTGTCCGCACACAGTGTAATAGAGCCTTTCGTGGCAATTTACCTCTTGCCTTCAATGAGGAAGGAGACAACTCTCGATATAGTATTGTCACACTTTCTTTAATGCCGGTTGCACACTCACACTTGATACAAATAGACATACAAGCTGCTGTAGAGGAGTGAGGCTTGAACAGTGGGGCGAATACTTGTTAATCTGTTTCACACCAACCTCTAGGAGTTGTTGTGACTACTCTACGCCTGATTATACCCAAACAGACATGGCAGGATCTGTTTCAGAATAAACAGATGTTATTTGTTTCTCTTTCACACAGAAACACACTGTTCAGATGCACAAACACAATTTCTATCACCAAGCATTTTAACCTTTCACAAGTTTACACAAACATTTATACATATTCATACAATATTTTCCCTCACAGACCTTTACCCGTGAGGCCAGAGATGTTTTGCTGTCTTTGTTGGTTGTAACTAAAAAAGAAATGCAAGGAATGATCTGGCTTCTTTGATTATGTTTCTGAAATTAGTAAACAGTGGTATTTACTGTAATAGAAAATTCAACTATGAATATTCATGTGGTCCATGTTTTGAATACAATTTTTGCTAATATATTGTGATTCAGTAAATGAACTGGTGTCTAGTAAAAAAAAGCATGCCTGATCAGTTCACATCAATTTTTAATTAGGTTATTAGACTAATGTAATATACAAACCTTAGAGAACTGAATTACCAACAAGTATAGACGCTTGCCTGTAGCGCAGCGTAAACAAAGGCTACATTTGATGCACTCATGTGTTAATGCACCAAATAGTAAGATGATCAAACAGGTTATTAGAGCTGTGAAACAGAAAATGTGACTCTGAGAGTTCGCTTTTGGATTCGTTTCACTTCCTGTACATAAAGATGTCACGGTGTTACTGTATGTTCTGTCACAGCTTGGAAACCGCTGTTGCTGCTAATTATAAGTGTAAATTTGTTGAGCAGCCCTGGACCCACAGAGGCTTGTTTCCTCACCAAGTCAGCGTATAACCATGTCTGTCATGATGTGGCCCGCCGAGAAGGTCGAGCTCCGCAGATGAAGGCCACCTCTCTTTATCTGTCACCACGTTAGTCGAGTGGAAGCAGGTGTCTCATTTGATGTTCTTCAGGCCTTCACTGACTTTTTTTTTTTGTTTTTGTTTTGTTTATTTATTTATTTCTTGACTCAATTCTACACATGGTCCTCTCAAATTGAGTTGTTCCTCCCACCGGTGCTCTCTGCTGAGCGGCTGACAGCTCCTGAGACGTCGAGGGAAAAGCTTGATGGGCGGCGGACACACACACATACAACGGACGGCATTAATCTACCCAGAAGGTCACCATCTCAAATTGTTTTGCATGTAGGTTATCACTGTAGATGTGTTATTTGGAAAACTATAGAAATAGAATGACTTCAGTGTGTCTTGATACTTTGGTTTAGAATTATTTAAATATGTGAGGAGATTGGTGCATTATTATTCCAAGCAACATCTTCCTTTAGCATTCATTTTCTCTGCTCTGTGGACTGTGTGAGATATTAAGCCTTCTGAATATATAGCTAATCCTAAAATTAGGGGCTGTTGCACACCCACTTCTACTTTCTCGAGTCTTGCTGGAATGTAGACCTTTACCTCTAATCTTAGATTGTTTTTGGTTCTTTCCCTCTGTGTGAGAAAAAGAAAATGGAATAGTTAGAAAAAAAACAAGAGCTTTATCACAAATGCTGACCTTTAATTACAAAACCTTTGCAGCGAGAGACCTTCGCTTTTACTTAAGTTGACATTTATAAATACTGAAATGTCCCCGTGAATTGCTTTTTGTTGAAGTCAATGTATTGTTGAGCGAGATAGCATCAGTCCATTTGTCAAATACTGTAACTGTTGGCTCAAGGGGCTGACAGGGTGTGTGCAGAGGACAATGTATAGCTGGTCTAAACTGTCCATATATGTGGAGGACAGACCTGTTAGCAAAGGGCCTCTCCTATCAGTCACAGTAGTGATGGAAAGTCGAGATAAAGATGGTACTCTACCCTGCTACTGTGTTTGTGTGCCCACGACAAGAAATCGATACAGCTGGTTTCAGAGACTGTTTTACAGTCAGGGCAGCTCTTGGCTTAAATGTTTGTCTGTTTTATTCAATGACACTTCTCTGCAAACTATTACCCACAGGGAGCGGAGAACAAACGTGAAACAAATAAACTAGCCGTCGACCCATCTCGGCATTGTTTGCGCTTACAGATGGAAACTGGATAGTGTGGAAATTTTCTTTACACAGTGTCAAAGCAAAATCTATCACAGCTAAGATCCAAGCCATTATATTACAGCCTCGGAGGAAATATTACATCTCTGGCTGGCTTGTTTTATCCCTGATCTTTCTGTCCACCTATCATCACAGGGATATGGAGGCATCTGTGGGGACATGCGCCTTCCATTGCCTCTCCCCTGATGAAAGAGGATTTCCCGTCTGATATGCAGTAAAGGTTATCTGGATCGCAGTCATGTTTTCTGTATAACATGCACTGCCAAGCAAAAACAGGAAAACATTTCTCCTCCCCCAAAACTCATTTCAGCTTTGCTTTTCATTATTACTACTACGAACATACTGCACTTATGTGACCATAATTCTCTTCTCAGTGAGCACAACACAACTCTGATGTCTTTTTGCCTTTTGGTCTGAAATGAAAACAAAATCTCTTGGTGATTCCAAGAAACCTTTAGGGTACTCTTTTACTCCCCCCTATGTAGCAAGTACTGTATAGAGGAACATTACCCAGAAAAAAAAATGCCAATAATTGGAAGCCTGCACAAAGCTCCAGATTATTGCCTTCTCACAACAGAATACTTTCACAGATTTACCACAGCGAGAGTGGAACAGGATAAATAAAAGTTTGAATAGGATAATGTGTCCCCTATAATCTAGTCTTATATTTTGCAAGACATCAGTGTGCTTTTGCACTTATGGTGATTATTTTTGGGGAATTATTTGCAGCAATTTCTCAAGCAAAAGCTTTTGCTTCTGACAGAAGGCCTCATTTGACAATTCAGTGTTAAAAAAAAAAAAAAAAAAGAGAGAGAAAGGAGAAAATGGTGCCTGAGGCTGAGTTGAGCAGACAAGCAACAGCTTCACATCACTCACCTGGATTCAAAAAGGACAGAAATAGCACTAAAAGCACCCACTCTCACTTTGTAACTGTTCCTTTGTTTCCCTGTCTCTCGCGTTAGGCTAGTTTCATGGCAGCCCATACACCCTGTGTCTCATTTCCCAAAGGACTATTCACCATCACATTACAGCCAGAGGTCATTTAAATGTGTGATATACAAAGATTTCAAAAATTCAAATTGTTTATTTGGGGAGGCCACCACAATTTCACAATTGTGGTGGGGATGCTGGCTGGATGTCTTGAACACCTTTAATTTGTAGGTATTGGTATTCAAATTTCATAATGTATTTTTCAAATAAAATGGATTTATAACTGCAATATCATTGACTTAACTGTTTTGACAGATGTGGAGGGAAATTCATGACACTTTCATTAAAGATAGTCCACAGTCAGAGTCAGCGCCTCCAGATAAAAGACATGTTTCCCTCAAAGCCATGCAAATGAAAGGGTAGGTAATAAAAACCTAATTTAAGCACTGTGTGCTGTCCATTATATGGCTTCTTAAATAACCAGCATATGTTGCAGACGGCACAGTGTCTGTTTTCATGCCTCTTTACATGATGACATGAAGTCAAATTTAGGTACATTTTATATATATTTTGTTATATCGAGAGTAGATTTGTGGCAATTGCTTTAAGATGTTAAAAGTGGCATAAAATAAGAAAAAAATCAGATTTTACTAACAAATCATTTTGGTGAAGGGCCAAATTTGGCTCATAGACAACTATTTGCATCCCCTCAGTTCTAGCAACTAGAATAAATGGTTACAAGTTGTTTATGTGTCTTCATCTTCATCTTATTTTTGACTTTCACTTGTATTATAATAAATACCATAGTTTTAATTGTATGTGTATACTTCATCACCTCCGTCTACACCTCTTGGTCATTAAGTTTCTCTTAAACAAAGTTTTTTATGTCATCCAGACAGAACAAGGCAACAAATACATTTGGTAGAGAACAGGAGTATATTGAAGGATCATACAGTGTCACCTTTTTGCGTGTCTTGGCACATTACCTGACATCACGATGGACTGAAAATGAGTCTCAAATATCTTCAGTTAAAGTCTGTATTCAACAAGGATTTTCAAACTCTCAAGCTTTCAAACTGCAGACTTTTTTAATTGCTTGAAAACTCTATGGACTTAATGCCATTAGAGAGATAAATATACTGTCTGTAGGTCAAACATCTGAGCTTGAAAAGACTGGGTTAAAAGCAGACTGATGGTGACAATTATGTAATCAGAAAAAGTGCATCTGGCAACTGCATTTTCATCCGTGGTTAATCTATAAAGTAAACATGAATTACATGAACAAACTGAACATGATGCTCACTGACAGATTATCTGTCTCAGGTTTCAAGTTTCTGCCTTCTTGATTTTCATACTGTAGGATTATTTATTTAATGTGATTTAAAATGTACAGTAAAACATTTAACAATAATGAATACATGCACACAATGTAGTCAAATACCCAGTGATGGTATCTTTTTCATTCAACTCCATACCTGCGTCTGGTGAGACTGTTTTTGTCAGGTAAGGACGATTATGAGCTGCTGAGAGCTTGACGTTCTGTTAGTATTGCAGTCAAGGCAATCACTTGTTGTGACAGGGACAAGGAAGCTCCCTCTCCCTGCAGGAGGCTGATTGATTGGGCAGTCAGGAAGAGGGAAATGTCCTTCACAATGGGCAGGGAAGGACAGCAGGCCCAGGATACTCTCCCTCTCTTCCAAGAACTTTGCGTTTTGCTGAACTAATCCTTACTGTTGACATCAAAGAACTACAGCTGACGTGGGAATGAGCTCTCCTGGAAATGCTTCTGTCAAACTAGACGGATGCGAGTGGTCCAGATTCATAAAGTGGTGCCTACTGCTTTGACGGTGCTTTTTTTTTTTTCATACTCATCCAAAACTGCCAAAATGCAAGGTCTTAGCATCAGAGTGTGTTTCTGCAAATTCAAACAGAGAGGAAGCTGCTGAGCAAATACTGGATGTGCATTGCACCGTGTGGTGGATAGGCAAGATTATGTCAGTCCATATATCTTATCCATTTAGTGGTTTGTCACTTTCTGATTTAGCGAAATGCATTGTTGTGCCCTTAAAATAAAAAAAGCTAACCTCATCTGAAATTAGCAGATAATAATGAGTATTATTATTTCAGGTGTCCACTGTGGTTCTGTAATTTGCCCCTTGAACCTTAACTTTATGAATTACAGACATGGAAAATTGGCATGGGATAAAATGTATCAATGATTTTCATATTTATTACAAACTACTAAACATCCCAGATTGTATTACTGTAGATATTTGCATGTTTAAAGTAGGGACTAAAAGTCCGTCCTTATTGCTGATGATATGAGTGAAACATTCATTCTGTCTAATGTTGCTGACCTGAACTGAATAAATGTCCACACCAGCTCTCAATAAGGATAATCTTAAATATAATACTTCAGTACTATTTGCACTGATTGAACGCTAAATCTTTTTGTAAATGTCTCTCAGTTTTTTGTCTCATATCATTTACTGGCACATTGCCCCTCAGTGCCTGTCTGTGTCTGTGTCTCAGCAGAAATGCATTACTGGGTGTTTATATGGAGCTCCCAATGTGCTATTTCACTAAGCCTAGTCATATGAGCATAGATTATTTTGTTACTTTTCTGAAAGTGTCTCAAAAATAATTTATCTACTGTGCTATAACATATATTTCTTATCAAAATTTCAACGCTTAAAAATGCAGATATATAGAAGTCTTGGTTATAAAGACATAACCAACAAGCAAAATGCAGATGCAGTACTAACTTTCTCTCAGACATGAAATTCTATCACCCTCTTTACAACCATCCATTTCAGTGAGGGCCTTGTTAAATATTTGCACTGTGCTCACAGCCACACAGAGCCATGGCATCATAGCCATTATCCATGAGGTGGGCTCCGCTTTTAAATGTTAATTGCCATTTCTCACACTTTCTCATTATACTCATTGTAAATGATGTGCTGTGAGCTCCTCTGAAGGTGTTCTCATTTATTTTCAGAATGGCATTAAAGATCCACACAGTTTCATTGCATTCACATATGTGCCATGAAGGAAAAAGGAAATGCACATGCATTATTTTCAGTGTAATCCAGCTGGGAGATAGTGGACTGTTTTGTAAGAAAGAAGGTCAGTCAAGTCTTTATACCACTAAGTAGAGCTGAAGTTAAGAATGGCCAGAACGTGGTATATATGATCTTATTAGGCTTCTCCAAAGATGTGGTCTTTTTTATCACCCACTCCACCTACATAAAATGCAATGGGCTGCATCATTAAATATAAAGATGTAACACTGAGTGAAGTTAACCATCATTCAGTATTATAGGTGTTATAGGAGACAGCTCCACCTGCTAGTGCTTGTACATTTTTCAAAAATTAGCAATGTTGAATTGGACAATAAATGCAGAAAAAAAAACATGCCATATCTTTCTGAGTTTTTTGTTGGTTTATTTAACAGGGACAGTGCACATTAATAAACATTGCTTTGAATGTGCCAGAGTTAGCCAAGAGGCTATTTTTCATCAATAGTAGTTGTTTTTCAGGTATTCCATTTGTGAGTGTGAACCACCAGTCACCCTCCATCCTTTGCTGTGGAGCTGGTGTTACAGTATGACCTCTGTTCTGTCAGTGCTTTCATTAATGATAGGTACCCTCACCATTCCCTCAACTCCTAGTTACATTTCATTTATATAAAAAACAACAACACTAAGAGTCTGCAGCCACGCTAGCAGCTTTGTGAGGCTGTACTTCAAATGTAGCTCAAAGCACTACTGTGCCATCATGGATCAACATCTGAAAGGATATCTATCTATGCATCTATCTATCTATCTATCTATCTAGTACAACCTGCTGGTGACACAAGATGAAACGTCTAGGGATCACCTAAATCAATAGAATACATTGTCTCGGAATCATGAATATTTGTACCAAATTTTCTACCAATCCATTCAGAAGATAAATAGACAGAAAGGATAGAGATATTTTACAGAATAAGTGAAAACTGACCTCATGGTGGCACTAGAGGAAAAGTCACAGGATCACCAAAGTCATTAAGATTCATCCTCTGAGGACCATGGGTGCTTTTTATTATGCTAACTATATGCTTGCTTGCGTCCGCTCTCCTCTGTCCTCCAGCCGTGACGTGGAAACCGATCTCCCTCCACCATCATGGTGGATTTTCCAATCCCTTAAATGCACCTAGAGGAGAGAGGAGGCTCCTGGAAGAGCTTAGAGCAAGGAACCACAGGTATATCCTACACAGAAGTTTTTTACCAAATAGCAACACCCCTTTTATCCAATGTGTTTACTGATTGGTCAACTGATCTGACGGGACGAAAACAGTCGGGCTGTTGTTGTAATACAGCAGATCATGACAAGTACCTGTGGAACACTCTTGTAAGGCTTCTCCTTTCTGCTTTTTCGTTTCAAGTACGTCTCAGCTCCTTCAGGAAAATATGATTCAGCACAGCTGCGTGTCTCCTATAAAATCATCCTGAGTCTGAAAAGGACATCAGACTTTCACAAAGTAAATAAGCAATATTTTATTTAAACATATTTTGCAGGCTGCAGCCATGTTATTGCTACTTTACATTGGTTGTGTTCTTTCAGTAATTAACAGATATAAATGGTTTATTTGTGTCTTATTCTGTGACATCCAGATGCTGCTATAGATCTATAATCAAATGATAAAAATTGGAGCAGTAATAAGGTGTTTTCCTTCCAGCTATCACTATGTAGAAATTAAGCAACATTTTAAGGTGTTAATTAATTGTATGAATGAATTTTAAGCGTAAACTGTAGAGTTAAACTGTTACTTAATCATTTCTACATATTTATAGCTGACTTCTTCATATTTGACAGTTGAGGTGCTATGTGTCATGCCTGGTTGTCGTCTCCTCTAAATGACGCTGGAGTGAGCGAGGACGTCCCATTTGATGGATTAAATTCCTCTGTCCTCGCGTCTCTTCCTCGCATCCTCTCTCACATCCTTGCTGAGAGGTGCTAAGATGCAAGGAAGAGACGCGAGTGAGGGAAGCGAGGAGACACTTTAGCATAATGAAAAGCACCCCATGCATGTCTGTACAACATTTTATCCAATAGTTGTTGAGATATTTCAGTCTGTTTCCTCTCACACAGTGTCTTTGTGATGAATCATTAATTTCAGTCTATTGTTTCAGTTAATCTGGTAATTTATCAGCCATGCTTCACAAATAACAGAATACAAGTTTTAGTTGAGTAGTTTGTGTTTCACAATGTCATGTTCTGTTGTGATAGTGTGTTTTTTGTGTGCTTTGTGAGGTTAGGGCAGATTGTCTACTTAATCAGTGATAGTGAAAACAGGTGTGTATCATTAGGTGCTCTAAGCAGTGAGTCACTAGGCTCTGTGGGTAAAACTGTTGTGTAGTAAAGTGACATTTTGTTAAACTTAATGCACTCATTGCTGTGTTTGTGCCCATTGAAAACTGTAACTGTAAGCAGTAACAAATAAATCCTAAATTAATGTTCTCTTTTGTTCTATATGATTTGAAAGTGTTGTTTTTGGTTTAGCTCACCCTAGGGTAACCTGAGCAGACCCTTGCTTCCAGTTAGGTGTTGCTGAGAACGTAAAAGTAATAGGAAGAGCAGGTGGCAGCGTGCTGTGAGGCTGCAGGTTTTTGCTGGTTTTTTCCACCTCTTTTCTTGGCACTTCCTGTTTACTCTTCTGTTATCAACTATGCCTCTTCAGCTTCCACTTTTAGAGTTTTCCAGTTCTGCATCTTCTTCTGGAGTAGCAGCACTACACAGACAGACAGACCGACTGATATTGCCATCACTAATAAAATCATCTTCATGGCTGTTTATTTGGTGTGCAGTTTTATACCATTACATCTGACCGTGGAAACAACTACAAAGTCAAACATGCACATTAAAACTGGGATTGGATTTATATAAATATACTAAATAATGTGATTAATAATGGAGCATAATGAAAAACAGAATGAAAAACAGAATAATTAAAGGTTAGTATTTTGTCCATGTGTAGACTGTGACAAATAATGTATTTAGATTGCACCATTAATTGGAATTCTATACTGTATTCACTATTGGAGTGCAAAGGATTATACTATGAGGATGCAGCTCTGTATTGCTTTGCCACATATTCTGATTAAACCCTGTGCAAGCATTCTTTGCTTTGTGTCAAAGTCTTCTCGGAGAACAAGATTACTGTACCAGTCACCAGGGACTGAAGCCGTGCACCTTCGTCATCCAACATAGCTGTAACTCCGTGTACTGTTAACACCAACTGGCAGAAAGGTCATACCATCCTGATCTTCAGTTTAAGATGCTGTTCACGCTAATGCTTTGGCTCGCTCTCTCTGTTGTACTTGATGGGTACAGACAGCTTCACACTTTGTGTAACTACTTCCTGGACTTTCACATTTGACAAGGACTTTTAAAGAATAATTTGAAGGCGAACAGGGGATGTCTGCTTGTCTTCCGCTTAGTTAAACCAGTTTGCGTCAATCTCCGAGCTTCATATATCAGCTCTGAATGAGATAACTGAAGATCTTTTGCCTGAGGGAGATCACCAAAGTCAGCAGTACAGAAACTGTCATACACTGACACCTCTTGTGATCTTTCATATATGGCATGGAGGCAGCTTTGATTGGACATACTGCCTAACAGGTAGTGCAGTCAAACTTTCCCAGCATATGTATATTTATAGGGTGCACCCTCACTTCCTTTGTAACAAGGTGTGGAGAGCAAGGTAAGAATAATGAGGTTCATTACAGGAAACCACCCACTTCTCACTACTTGTCTTGACCATGTCAGTGTGCACTTTTTAAATCTTTAATAAGTAATTAACCTGGCTGAAATGCTGGAGTTGAAATTGCCTGAAATGGCACACCTGCAGTATCTTGCTTGATGGCTTGTTGCCTTGGAAACGCTGAATTGGAAACACTAAGAACTGGAAAAGATAATGTTGGAAGGAGCACTGGCTCAGTGAGGAGAGAAAAAAAGTTAATTGGTTTTGAGATCCAACCATAACTGACCAACAGGAGCTTTTGTAAACAGAGGATGTAAATATTAAGGGAAGTTTTATAATCTGAACTCACCGGAAATAAGGATTGGTTCATGCCATGGGCAGGAATATGCTGCCTTAGCCTGTGAAGGCTATTTGGAGCGGGAGCTTAAGCTTGACACAATGTGCCTATACAATGGGTGGATCTGAGGTCTTGGGGATCTGCGGAGAGAAGCGCAGTCATAACAGAAATCCCCACTACAAAGAGAAGAGGTGAAAAGGCAGTTATTTAACCAGATGCCCCACTCAGCAGAGAGAGGATTAAAATGCACTACTGCTTATCTGGCATAAAGACAGACTTTAAAACTGCAGGTTCCCTCAAAAACATGGTGTGAAGGTCAGCCTTTTATTAGATGCCTTTTGTGTGCTAATGAGAATGCAGAGGGATTTATGTGTCATTTCTCTGTTCTTCTACTCATTTTAACCTTTAATGTAGAGAAGAAAGAATTACAAGGCTATGAACAAGTGCTTTTTTGTTTTAAACCAGTTTGTGAAGTGGGCTCTGACTGAACAGCCAATGTGTTGAAAATGTTCAAGGTCCATGTGAACAAAATGGGACAAAGTCTCATTGCAGCATTCAACACTTCAGTTCAGATGTATACAGTAAAAAAAAAAGACATGGTTTTTCAATGAAACCATATTTCATTTTTTTCACATCTTTGCTGTAAAACTGCTCAGTTTGATCAGTTTTTGTGATTGTAGAAGAGCTAGGACTTGATCTTCTCAATAATAGCAGTGTGATATGATTATTGACTATTTTTAGCACAAGGCCAGTGCAGCTTGGCATTTTCCCCTGAGCAAGAGCTTAGCTCACAACAGTTGTTAATGTACAATGCATCCTTTGATCCGTACTGTAACATTGATTTTACATGTTCATTTACCCCTGATGCATGTGTGTCATATACAAAATACAATGAAGAATACTACACTCTCCTCATGTAACACAAATAACATATTTGTACATTCTTTCATTACAGTGTATCCGAAGATCACAATCATACTGTTCGGTTTGCGATTGCCTAGAGGTCAGAGAACCTCCAAGGAATAACATTCATGTACTACTAATTTGTAACAGCAAATACAAACGTAATGCCACCTGGATTACATTTTTATCAGCATAATGGGGACACATGTTTAATAACTGTATCTGATAAAAACATTGACAACATATTTTTTTGCCTTTATTATAGACAGTGGAGAGATGAGGAAATGAGTTAGAAAGAGGTGCAACATAAGTCCCTGGCCCGATTAGAACTGGACACTGGTCGCTGTTCATAGCCAATGTCTTTGACCTCTGAGCCCTGACAACGTGTTTTTAATTTGTTATGCCTCCAACATCAGTTCTTGCAATGCAATATCTGCGTGGAGCAAGTAAAGCAAGATAAAACTGCTTTTGCACTTTTGTTGCCTTAACTTACTCGGGATACAAACCCCAGTCTCCAATATCAAAGTCCTGCGCGTCCATTCAGCATACAAAAACTTGCCTTCCTTCATTCAAAAAAAAAAGTTGCCAGTGAACAATAACTGCTAGTAGTATGTATATAGGACTGCAGCTAACGATTATTTTCATCATCGATTGAGTAGCTGTTCTATAACACGTCAGAAAATGGTGAAATATACCATTTTCATATGTATATATATATGTATGTGTGTGTGTGTGTGTGTGTATGTGTGTATATATGTGTCCTTTTGTACATGTCAAACATCCTGCAGCATCTGTTTTTCACTTTTCTTTTTTTATAAGACATGGCATAGGCATTATTGAACCTGGTGACACTGGGAACAATGCAATATAACACCTTCTGCCATCATAGCCCCCAGCTCTCATGTCATTGAGGATAGCAGGCTCTTCATCCTGAGGCTCCAAGTGACAGTCAGACATCTCACTCATCAACTGCATTAGATATGATCCTATTACGTTCTAGTCATAGCACAGTATCTGGAGTGGCTGAGTTAATGCTACTTTAATCATTCAATCTCACAATCTTATCACAACCATATATCAAACATCAGTTGGTTTTGTCTTTTGTCAAAGCTGCCAGTTCTTAACTACCAGGAGTATCAATGATAATGACACTCCTGGTACTCCATTTTCTCCACAACATATTGAAGTGCTTGTAACACCCGATAATGCAGTGATTACCCACTGTAACACAATTTAATATACTCTGGCACTTGTAAATAAAAAATAGTAAAAGAACTTTCGAAAGTAAGTAAAAGGTCAAGTTATAGAAAAGCAGATATGAGGAGAAATGTACAAAAGAGCGCTGATATTCTCTGAACTAGATAGCTAGCAAGCTATCCTTCTAAATGGCTGGAGGTTTTTCAACCTGATAAATTATAAATTATTAATTATCAAGTTTAAGATTAATTTTAAAGGGGCCATATGAAAAACTCACTTTTTCAGTGCTTGTGTGTATATATATGGGTTTCTGATGTGCCGACTATCACACAAACTGTGAAATAAGAAAACTGAGTCAGTTTGGTGTGGGCTGCTTTGCTTTATACTCTTGTGACTCAACAAGCAATTCAGATTTGATGCCCCTTCTTACGTCTCTTGGGGCTTCATTGAAATTGTACTACCCCCCCATCCATACCTCTCTATGAGTCTCCACCCACTGAATTTCCTGAGGTCTGCCATATTTTTCTAACAAGCGCCGGCTGGGACCCAGCTAAACTAAGCTAAGGGCGAAAAATTTGCAGGTATTGCGGGGCTGCTGAGCATCGGCCAGCTCTGGAGGAGAGAGCCGGGAGCCCTGCATTGCTGCTGCTTCATCTTCTGGAGGAATAAGCACCCAATCTGCTCTGATCCAGAGCAATTTACCAGTGGGAGGAGTTCATTCTTAAACTTTTGGGATTAAGTGGATTTATCTTCAATCTTGCTTCACAACCTAGCCAAAGCTAACACCAGAGTCATACACCACCTAAGCTGCTGTCATCAATAATAAACATCTTAAATACCGGTGAGTTTATATAATTTTAAAGTAAAAGCGTATATATATATCTATGTGTATAAACAATAATGTCGCTACCATATTTATGGCTTTAAATGATATTATTTTAGGTGTGGATGGAGCAGCTACAGTGTTAGCATAGCTCTGATCAATCTGAACTCCATTCAGAAAACAAGCATTTTAAAAGTCCTTTGCTTGTCGTCTTGTGGACAGACCTGACAAAGCATGGAATCAGACTTTTTACAAATCAGCATCATGATGTAATTATTTCAGCATCCATTTGATCCGTTTATTGCAATTAAATCACAGAAAAATCAAAGTTTATTTTGGGTTCAATCAGGCTGAATAGCTTCAGTAACATCAGCATGCTGATTGGGGATTAGTCAGTGCCTGCCGTTGCTTGCTGGCTGTTTGGTGCAAATAAACATAAATGATTCTGCGGTCAAAGTCATGCAAGTAACCCAAGGCATTTGGTGTGTTTGCTGCACTGCTTATGGGCACCGCTATGTTCTCTCCGGCAGCCATGTTTCTCTGGGGTTCACCTTTGTCACCACCCTGCAAACCCTGCAAATGAGGGGCGTGAGGTGGGTGGGACAGGCATTCACACCAGTCGTTCTGAACAGGGCTGTTTAGACAGGATGAGAGGGCTGCTGTGGTGCTTGATTCTTGTGGTATTTTGACCGAAGCATGTCAGGAACTCAGGGAACTGTGTTAACTTGTGGAAAATGGGTATAATATGGCCCATTTAAACAGGCTTTTCGTGTTTTGAAGCTTTATGTGGTGGCTTTGATTTTTATAACAGGTTTAAAAAGTCTGGTGGTTTGAAAAGGGGATCCAACTTACAATTTAGTAATTTTGATGATTTTCAAGAAGAATGTCACTGATAATCTGCAATATATATATATATTTTTGCACTTGACATTGATGGGCGCTTAAGGAAAAACATCATTGTCAGAACTGAGAATTTGAATTTGTCAAAAAGACAGCTTCCTTTCTCTTTGGCGGCATTTTATATTTGACAAAAAACTGTGTCTGTTTCATTCTTAATGAAGCCTTTTGGACTTTTCTCAGCTCCTTGGCACACTTCAAAGCCATCAGGTCCTTGGAGTGACATTAGTATTCTGCTCACATGCACAATAGCCTGTAAGCAATGGACATTGAATTAGGGGAGAGGTTTATGCTGAAGGTATGGCCACAGAACACATTAATCTTTTATTTTCTGTCGATAATGTGGCACAACTAATGATGGGGGAAAGATTAAGCAACGGTAAACACAACATGTTGTACAGTATATAACAGCGCAAGGCTGACAAGGCTGACAAGGTCACAAAACTGCAAAACTGTGTTGGTAGAATTATTTGTTGGTGTAAATTACTCTTAATTACAAGCTATTCAAAACCATTTTTGCAACACAAACTGTATCTGTTGTTGTGCTTAAGAAATCTAGATTTAATGTGTAAACAATATATTTTTTACAGTCTTCTTTATGCTTACATTCTGTATTTTATGTTGACAGTTTTCACAAATAATTGCACCCTGCTTTACTCTAGCAGTGGATGTTTTGCATTACAATAGAAAAACTCAAGCAATTAAATCCCGTTTGGTTACACATTTCCACGCACAGGCAGTGTTGGGGTTAAGTTAGGGTTACTTGGGCCACTCAGGTGCCCTTTTGGAGTGACTTTAGGCTAGAAATTAAGCATGAGGGTGTTCCATAGGGCACAGGCATATGCTTGTCGAATAAAGGTTTAAAAAAACGTCACTTTGGCACGTAAAGCTCAAAGGACAGGAGCAGCCGCCCTCATGCCAATAATGGCATGATTCTTTGAATGAAAATCAGCACAGTCTTGGCACAAGACCCCCTTTTGTCCAAGCATAAGGGTAAGCCCTTGAACACAATCAGAGTCCAGTACAACATTTCTTGCAGAGGGCTGTGTTGAGTGGAAATCCACTTAATGTGTGCTTGTTTGCTACTAAATAGCAGATTAACCCCAGAGGCTTAAACTACCCAGCAGCTGGTGTAGAATATTGGAACAAGGTGTCTGCAGGGACCCTTCTTTCCATCTCTATCTTCTTCTTTTTGGTCCAATCGGAATTACCAGAAAGAGGGATTTTATACAGAAGGTCAGCAATACTCATGTTATCAGTGGAAAAACAGACAAAGGTGGACAAGGCTTAAGGAAAGAGACAGTGATATATCATGACAAGGTAATTTTTCTGGAACACAGGTTGATTTTGTTGAGTTCACTGACAATTGAGAGCTGCAAAATGTTTAATGTGAAGTAAAAAAAAGCTTCTAGTGTTTTAAAGCTATAATATGTAACTATTCCATATATAACTATATCTATGTTATATATTTTGTTGAGTTGTGTACTTACATTATCCCAAATGTTTCCAACAATGTTCAAACCCAAAGAAATCCCTGATTTTAATCAAGGTAATGATCCGTTTCATTTGGTCACCTGTCAATGGTGTCATACCCCTTCTACCAAGAGTATACATGAGCAAGATGCATGCGTCAGCGTTGTGGTTGTCCACCACAATGGCGTTTACCGAAGAGTATTGCATACAAGATGATACATCGGCGTTGTGTTTGTCCGCCACACACTGTCATAAATGGACTGGAAACAAGCTGAGCAAACGTTAGCAGCAGCTTGGCTCACACAGAACCCCTCCCGGACGTTCTGTGTCCGCCTAACAGCATCAGAGAAATACTGATTTTTTAAGTGAAACTGCTTTATTCAGTGTTTTTACGGGTTTGAATCCCCGTGTAACTTTGTTTTGGAGAGGAGACCTCTGCGGATAATTCGGCTCCCAATAAAAACCTTCTGAACGATGAACACTGATTGAGAGACCCCTAGCAGCAGAAATTACATATTGTGTGTTTAAAGGAATAGTAGTAGTAATAGAGCATTTTATCACATTCTGTTTCTGTCCACAGGTATCAAAATCTGCTTATCAGCACCTCCGCAGGAGCTTAATTTTGAATTCAAATAAATGTTTAAATAATTTTTGCACAGAAGGAGGGCTGTGGGTTTTGGCCCCCATCACTTACATTGAAAGTGCATTATGAAAGGATCTCTTAATAGCCAATATGAACAGGAGGAATGATTATGGCAAGAAAAACACGTCTCAATGTTTGTTTGGCACCTGACTATGTTGATTAATAATGATCAGATAATAGGATTGTAATGTGTTATTGCAGTTAATGATAATGTTAGTGCTTGTTACTTCTTGATCACTTGGTTTCATCTTTGAACGGGTCAAAATCAGCTTTATGTTGCCCTGAAAACCTAATTGAGATTCATTAGGATCTGTACACTGACTGCTGTCAATGTCAGCCTCAGGGCACATCACTTATTAATAAACATGTTTACAGTAGGTTATATTTAAGAGTCTCTGTGTGTATATGCTTTGCTGTGCAGTACACTGTTGAATGCCCTCAGGTTACTTTAGAGTTTACCTTGAAGCATTCGGAAGGTTTCTGTAAACATTGTTGGGGTGATTGTCTGAATGTGACAGAGCTCACTGCAACATCTGAAACAGGTTTTTCAACATCAATTTCTTCTTTGTCACAAAGCCAGTGCTTTTTTTTTTTTTTTACAACATAATATTTCATGTGCCATTTTTTCTGATAGATCTTTCTTCCCATAGTGCTTTTTCTAGAAATGTGCTGCCTGAAATGAGACTTCCAAAGTACGTCCTGCAATGTGTCTTATGAGAGCACAAAGCATATGGGAGAGTATTAGGGGCCTTCTGAGGTTGGGGAGAAAATTGGCCATTTGTCTGTCACATTCAGCCCATTCTCCCATTACCTGTACAGACCCATTACAAGCTAGAACTGTAATAACTCCTCATGATCTATGACTGTGATGTGGCTATCAGTAAGACACGTGAGCCCTGTGAGTGCAGCATTTATGACTATTTATATATTCCCGATGTGGGTTTTTAGACTTTGTTTACTTTCTTTTTTTAAACTGTAGTTTGTAGAGGCTTTTCTTGCTTGATCCCCAAATGACTTAAATTCTTAATCTCTGTTTTTTCAACTGTACTTTGGTCTTCCCTCCTGAGATTATAAAGCCAATGACATATTCAAAACCCCCAGACCTCATTCCTTCTGCTCAACAGTTTCCATCCCCTTTCAAGTCCTTGCCACAGAAGGGGAGCTCATGCAGAAAGGATTTGCCCTATCCAAGTATTGTACCTGCTGTAAATGATAGATTTAGGGAGAGGCAAGAAAACGGAAAAATAATAATCTCCTTGACGTAAGACATGACAAGTGAATAGACATAAAAAAGAAACCAAGCACACAGAAAATTGGATTTTCAAGAGAGCCTTGTCTCGCAAAAAATGGCCAGTCGGAGGGTGTTAGTGAGGCAGACTGGCTTTCATTAGCTTAGTCATTTGGCATCACTGAACCGTGAAGATGGTTAAGTGATATTATGTTAACCTCCTGTTTTACATCTAGAGTCGAGATTAAACGTAATTAGGTGGCTTTAGTACTTCCCACATAGTGTCTGGGTAATTGACGACTGACTGAAGTCATTTACTGACTGACTGGGCTATTGTTCTGATCTCAGCCGCAGTGCCTGCCATTTTTACAATAATTGACCAAGACCACAGACATCAGCTAGTTTGCTAAGGCTTTGACTTTCACTGTGGCCGGATCAAAAGGGAAGTAGTGTGTCCTGTTTAGCAATTTATGGTATCTCTGCCCTATTTCTAGCCTGGCTGAAAAGATGTGATGAATGTGGAATTTCTTTATACTGGTGAAATCATCAAATACAGACAGAAAAAAGTAGAGCCAAACACTGAAGTGCTGTACCCCATGTACAGTATGGGTATGTTTGACCTTTAAAACAAAATTGATGGACCTAATTCTGATTCTGGTGGCCTTTTTACCAGGGACATTTACTGTGGCAACAAAAGGTATTCTTACAAGAAAGTACATATTATAGTAGTTCTGCACTGCTCTTGTGACATAAATCACAAAAAAATCTTCACATGGTACTTTCATGGACATACTCGGACAAGTGATTGTGTGCAATAATAATAAGTATAATAATTAGTAATGGCTAAATATTAATTTACTGTATTCCTAAAGCCCTGCAGGAGAGGACATACTGTATGTCGAGAGTTTTTCATCCTGGAGAGGCACAAAGAAAACTACAAATAAACTAAAACAGCAACTAAAATAAATACAATTGGTCAATTATGTTATGCAGTTCTTAATCTTAATGCCACATAAACCACAAACCACATTTAACGTTCAATTATAGTTAACTACAGAATAATATTTAGAGTGCAGATTTACATTGACAGCAACAAGAAACAATGAACATGCACAGATGTATGACTCATCTCAATATTGCAAAGCTTCTTGTCCATTCAGATACAAGGCACAGATTTGACAGTCGAAAGCAGCATCACTCACTAACAGATAACATATCGAGTTTTAGTTCACATCAAAATATATCATTGCATGTTGCAAATTCATGACTTTCACATCTTTCATATTGCATACATAAATAGCCTGAAGGCCAACAGAATTTCTTGTGTAGTTTCTCTACTCGTTGAAGCTAATTATTCACCCTGTAGCCTAAAAGAAAAACCAAAATGATATTAAACTATATGTGACTGAAAAACACATTAAGTGTTTCCATTAAAATTATAGAAAAAGTCTGAATAATGGATCTCAGGAGGGGAACAAGGGGCTCCAGGATTGTTGTCAAAGGGGCTGAACTACTAATGAATATGACACAGAAAATAATATAACTTAACAGAGATACGATTTTTTAAAAATTAGCACTTTAGTTTCTGTAGGTCAATAGCCCTCTGTGGACATTGCAGTGGTCTGATCTGTGTGTGTGTGTCCACATATAACTGGCTCATGTTCAAGGGTCCTTCTGGATTCATTGTAGCCTCAAATTATTGTAAGACAATTCACAGTGTAGTCTGCTTTTCAGGTATGTGAGGCAGCTAGCTGTTTGTATTATGACACGTGAATATAAAGTACATGGTTGGTTCTGCTGTCCATCACCCCAGATCTATGGAGGTGTAAATTTAGCCACTTTTTGTCCTCTCCAACCACTTGTTTGGATCCTTTGACATTATTGTAACAGAGTAAACAGATTGCATGAAGAGATCAGTCTGTCAGTGACTGAATTCTGTTGATCAAAAAGTCTATTCTGTCTTGTGTGGAGAGGAGTTTTATTCTGTCAATGTTATGCCACAAGGAAGAATGTGTTATTCACTGGATTTGAATGTTGCTGTGTAGGAGGTCATTAGCCAACCAGTGAAGGTGATATTAGCAGCCTAACAACCGAACAGAAGTCAAACATGTCTGTCAAAAGCTGATGAGACAAAATCCTTAACAGCCGCTTTTGCCTACTGTTGTATTAAAGTCAGGTTATACCATGAATACAAAGTGCCAACAGGGACGATCTGTCAGTTTCCTGTCATAATTACAGTATGCTGCAGTTTATGAAAGCAATGAAAGATATGACTCTGATCTTCCACATCCTCACACAGAGTTTTGAGTCTCTAATAATCCCTCCATTACAGTTCAGTCAGAGACACTTATGTCAAAAAATTTGACCATTTATAGCAAATTGTTATACAGTTAGATTTGGTGGACAAAGGCTCTGCTGCATTAATGAGGATTCTACTGAAAGATCTAATCCCCCCTAATAAACATAGAGTACTACACAAACATTATAGGTACTTTTATTTAGGTTCTTATCCATAATGCAGTGCCATCAGGGAGACGTCTGATCGGTCTCAATTTTATTCTAGAGCATGGCAATGACCTCAGACAGAGTCATAAAGAACTATTTTCAGCAACATGAAGAACAAGGAGTCCTGCAACAGATGGTATGGCCCCCACAGAGCCCTGATCTCGACATTATTGAGTCAGTGTGGGATTACATGAAGAGACAGAAGCAACTGAGACGCCTAAATGCACAGAAAAACTGGGGCAAGTTCTCCAAGATGCTTGGAGCAACCTACTGAGGCATACCAAGAAGAACTGGTGCTGTTTTAAAGCAAGTATTGATTTGATTTAGGTTTCTTCTGCTTACTGAATTTTGTATGAAGTTAATTGATAAATAACTATTAATGGCATTAATTTTGAGCATCTTCACTTTACTTTTAGTGCTTAAAACGTTTGCGCAGTACCATTCGTGAACATAAATCCTAGTTAAATCAACCCTGCAATATACCACATAAGGTTGGGATGGTGGAGGGAAGCTGCAGCGGCAAACGGCGTTAGTATGAGCAGCAGAGTAACAATAACTGTCAGGTTATGATGTCGGCACTGTACACCTGCATGAATCTGAGTGGATGTTGCTGGTCACACAGCTGTGAAATAAGCCAATGATTGAATGATGAAAAATCTGTCCAGCATATATTCTTGAGCATGCTCTTGTGTGCTGATTGTAGTTCCTGTGACATTTCTTATCCACTCTTGGCCCATGCAAATATTAGAACAGTGTTCCATGTCCAAATCTGTAAGCCTTTGCCAATAAAGTATGATGACTTTGCTGCTCTTTCCTCCTGTACTGAAGCACAGCTACAACCTCAACTCATCTTTAGTTGGTTCAGGCTCTTGAATGTGACCCCAGAGTCCACACAGTTTGCAGGAACAGAGTATATACTGCATTCCAGTGGCTGTCGGCTAATCTTTCCTCCTACTTTTGTGTCCTGCTGGATGATGATGGTGATGATGATGGGAGTAGCTTTGGGGCTAGAGAGGCAGATGGGCCCTCATCCTCCCTCCTGCCCACCGCTGGTCTGACCTCCACGTCCCTTGAAAGCATGATACCTGTGAATACTCTGATAATGGCCAGGCCAGACTGCACAGGCCCACGACCTCTCACTGTGCAGGCGAGTACTGAAGCAGTAGAGTGGACATGATTGACTCTCACTGCAAACCCTGTCGGAGAGCCGCATTCCAACTGGGAAAGACAGAGAGATAGAGGAAATGGGAGATGAAGGGGAAAGAAGAGAGCCCGCCCTGCATTGTCGGGCTAATTAAGTGTTATTATCCAGCACAGCAGGAGGTACCTGAGAAATAATTGGCCACAGCGACAGCTAAATGTTCCAGTATGGAGGTGAAGCCAAAAGCATTGTAAAAGGTCACATGCTATTATGTGTTGAGCTGATCTTATTAGTGCTGCAATCTGTCAAAAGACCCACCTTGAATTGATAGGCAAAATACTTCTAAGATTACAAAAAATCCCCATCCCATGACTTAAAGCCAATCTTGTTTAGGTGAGAAAATTGGATTTTTTCCCTGTGATTTCTGACCTGTTAGTCAAAGAGAGAGTCCCCTTCAATTTTGGCTTTTATGCCCACTTAACTGGTGAGGATTATGTCTCTTTTGTAGTGCTAATGACAAATTGAAAAAAATACGCTTTCTACTCGACCACATTATAAAAAGTATATCCCAACTAATACATGAAATTTGATAAATTTCCTCCTTCTAACACCTATATCCACACTTGATCTACTACAACAGAGATAGCTAACAGTGTAAAATGGTGTGCAAATTCGAGAGTATATTTTCCTTTCTAACAGTATTACTGGGTGATTTCACTGATTAAAAACCTGTAACCATGGAGGAGGAATTAATCAGCTGCTATATTCAGTGGCTGTCTAGGTACAGTATATATGTCACTATAATAAGACCTCTTGGACTCTTCTTTCATTATTTCATTTCAGTTCATTTAAGTAGCATTTAGGTTAATGTTAGATTGCTTGATTAGTTTAGCTTTCATTTTGAGATAAAGGTTAGAAATCTTGATCAACAGAGTCACTCTACTGGATTTGCTAAGCCTCTGAATGGAATATATGGCTCAATTTATAGGCCTGCAGCTGTTTATTTCATTCAGTTTTCATGCTAGAATGACTGCTTACAATTCAGCTGTGTGGCAAAATGTTTGTTGGAATAAATGTCAACAAGACTGAGTACAAAAATGTCATATGAGCCAGAGAACTGGACAAAATCCTATAGAAAGCCATCTCTGCACTTCCACTGTACTCATTAATTACCTCAGATCGGGAATGAATAAAGGTGCCATCAGGAATTGATGAAGTGTCTTTATTTTTATTAGTTTATTCAAAATACACATTTTAATCTAATCAATATTAAAGAATGAGAATATTCACCATTTTCAGGCTGTTTTCTCCAGAAACTACTTAAAATGACCACTGTTTATTTTCAATGCCAAAGCCAGAACAAGTGTGATGCACTTCAGGTGTGTTAAGTGTCTGTGTGACAGCTGATCTTTCTTCTTGTTATTGTCAGTCTATTTCCCTCTAGAGCACTCTCATTTTCTTTCGTAAGTTCATGAATTGGAGTAATAAATCCCTCGGGATAGGGCAAAATTTTCGCTGAAGTTGAAACATTTTCAAGTCATGCAGATGCATCTTTGTCTCAACTTTTGCACCCCAGAGAAAATTCGGGTCAACTCGCATGTCTGCGCTGACTTCATATGTAATAATGCTGCCTCTAAAATTAGCTTAGCCTGAACACATCTTTTTACAGGGTGATGGACCGGTGAACAAAGACATCAACACTGGAATTTGTGGCTAAATCCGGTCTCCTTGTCAATGCTCCAACGCTTTAACCATTAACCATGACCACAGTCTCTCCATAGTCATATCCAAGTTGTCATACCGTGGTTGCCTAAATCTATTTGTACCTTAACCATCAAACACCAGTTATAGCGAGAGACTGTACTTTTCCTGGAATTTCCACAAAACTATGAATAGACAATATCCTAATGTGGTTGTGCATTTTTCCCTGTGATGATGAAATGTGATTGAAAAGTGTTGTTGAAGGTTCTTTCTATTGATGTATTTTTGAGCTACCTGTTCTTCCTTTCCATATCTTATTTGTGAACGCCTTTATCCAAAAGGCCAAGTAGTGCTTGCAAGTTCATTTACTCTGTAGAAATCAAACTCCTGACCTTGGCAACTAGCCCACCCATGCAATTAGTGTAGTGCTCATTCATTTTTACTGAGCTACACAGACACATCTACATATCAAAAACGGGAATCTAAACTGGACATTTCAAAGAAATAAACCAAGCATCAGAGCTGTGAGGCAAACTCTTTGATGCTGAGACTCGATAAGATTAATGTTGGTCAATGTGGTTGTGTTAGCATTTGTGCTACTAGGGAGCTTTAAGCAACACAAAAGCAACATTACAATGTATTTCTTTTACCTAAATTAGGGCTGAAACTAACAATTATCTTCATTATTGATTAACCTGTCCATTATTTTCTTGATTAATCAATTAGTCGTTTGGTCTATAAAATGTCAGAAAATAGTAGTTTCCCACAGACCAAGGTGACATCCTCAGACCGTTTATTTTGTCCAACCAACAAGTTTACCAGAACAGTTATTCAATTTGCAAAATAATTGCTGATAAATATTCTGTTGACCCAAACCCCAATCAGAGTAAACCATACTATATTATGAAAATTAGGACTCAAGCTACAGTAGAGACAGACTCAGTTTGCAGTATTTATCAGTTATATGTGCTGTTTGCTATTCATTGCTTTTTCTTGCACTGATGAACAGACTTTGTAATTCATAAGATCTATTCATGATGTGTAAGTAATGTTTCATTTTTGCTTTGTATAAAATTTAAAAAGTTTTTCGTTTGCTTCTTTTTTCTGCTACCAGTTGGAGAAGTTGCCTTCACTTGGTGGTGTATTTACAGTAAGTTTTCGGGCTTGTTAACCAACATTTGTATGGATTATGGAAACATTTATACCAGAGTTATTCATTTGTTGTGTTCCTTGTTCCATAACCACAAGTGTCAAGGTTGCTCATCCATCCTTATGGTGCATTATCCAGTTCAGCACTACCCAGCCATGGTCTCCCCCTCCACTCTGCCATCTCTCCTTTATAGGCATGCAGCCTCAATCCACTCAGGCACTCTCTATCTGTTTATCAAACTCTGGGGAGGAATAGGACATTTCAGAGCAGAGAGAAAAACAGCAACACAAAGGGTGAGGAAACGCCAACAGGGGGCGTGCATAACACCAACCGTGACATCAAAATGTCTTCTGTGAAAGAGGCTTATTAGTGAAAACGCTGCTTAACTTTGAAATAAACTATCAAGAGGCGATAGAAACATTAATTTTGTAAGCAGACAAATTTTACAAGTGATGACTGATGTGCAAAAATACCAACAAAATTCGAATAATTAACTGGGTAATTTGTTTCTAATAAGCAAATAATTAGCAGCAATTTTGCCAAAGAATATTTGTACAACCCAGTGCGTCATCATGTTAAATATACTGTGAGTGAGTAAGTGAGTTAGATTTACAGGAATGATACACAATAAAGATAAGACCATAAATGCTCCCTAATGAGGAAAATGAGGAAATAAGTCCCAGTGAGATTGTAAAGTAAGACTCTTTGTTCCTACTGTGAGCAAGTGTAACATGAATTAATCAGCAACTAGTAGCACAGTGTGTTGTTATTTCACACTGCTTTGATGAACTGAAGGAGCCATGGCAATACTTTTAATACAAAGGATTATTGCTTTCTTTATCTCTGCTCCACAGAACAAAATAAGAATCGACTTGCATTCATAAACTGACTGAACAATATGAGGTGTTGTCAGATAACTGAACGTCATGCTGCGAATAGCCAGATTTTTTTTTTTTTACGAACAACTGACCAGAGTAAGGTATTATTTGAAGAAATAATAAACAGTACCCATCTCCAGAGTTTGCAGAGAGCAGATGGCTGATGCGAAAGCTTACCAAATAGTGTAAAATTGATCTTTCTCTATTTGGGATTGCAAGAATTCCATTATCGGGTGATCGTTTTGCAATATTTATGCTTTTCACCCCTCGTTGCCCCTGCTATAATTGCCCCCCTTGCCTCCACCGAGTCTCTTTGTCAGCCAATCATTCACCTGATGCTAATGACCAGGTGCCAGCTCTACTGTCCCTCAGATATCATGCCTGAAGACTGATGTATTGATCGGGCGAGATTGATCAGGGCAGGGAGGGATGATACAGCAACATTACATGATTTATTCAGGTTCTAATATCTTGCGTCAGGACTGCCCTCTGGGACTTGGCTGTCTAGGCCCAGTGTCATCATCCATCCAAGTATCAGACCCTCTTCACAGACTGTAGCTTCACCTTCTCTTCAAGCAAAAGGCAGTGATAGTCTCCAGTTGGTTGACTGTTTAGATAGACACAGCTTGAAAACTGTTGCTTTTTAGATTTGTTATTTTGTTGATAGAAGACTGTTTTCCTTTCTGTCTCATACTTTACTAAACAGCATCATAATTGGCATTCTGTGGATGAACAAAATCGAATACGCTGTTTTCTATTCCTCAAAAACAGGACTAACCAAAACAAGACAATCTTGCCTCTCAAAATAACATTTTAGTATTCATCTGTTGGAAAAACTCATTTGTGATACATTAGATATACTCACTACATGCATATGCTGAACTTAGACTATTTATGCCATTTGTTTACAAAATCTCACAAACCTAATGAGCACAAAATCAGAGTCAAACTGTCTCCCAGTGGCAAGTGGAGGATTTGTTCAGGCCTCAGCAGGGCAGTGAAGCAGGCTGTTCTGCACAGCTGACAGTAAATAGTTTCAGGTTTGTGTTTAAAAAAAAGAAATAAATAAAGACAACCATATGATGCCAAAGGCTCTTAAGTCAGTTTAATGAAGAGCTGACACAAGTAAGTAAGTAAAGTTTATTTATATAGCACCTTTCACAGACACCAGTCACAAAGTACTTCACAGTCAAATAAAGACAACAAAGATAAACAACAGATAAAACACATAAAGGGAAACAGACATAAAATACAAGTTAAAACATAAAATACCACATGCCACCTAAATGCCTGTCTGAACAGATGGGTTTTTAACTGCTTTTTAAAAGAGTCCACAAAGTCCAGAGACCTCAGACTTATTGGGCGACTATTCCAAAACTTAGGTGCTGTCGTCTGGAAAACACAGTCTCCCTGAGTCTTAAAACGTGTCCGAGGGACACTTACGAGACCCTGGTTAGAGGACCTAAGACTCGGGCTCATGATGTGGGAATGCAGAAGATCCATAATATAATGTGGAGCCTGGACATGTAGGGCTCTATAAGTGAGCACCAAAATTTTTAAATTAATTGTAAAATAACAGGAAGCCAGTGCAGAGGGGTTAAAATAGGTGCAATGTGTGAAGATCTGTTGGATGGTGTGGAAAAAGAGAATTACAGTATTCCAAACATGATGAGATTAGCATCTCCATTTCAGCTCTTGACAAAACTGTAAAGCTATGTTTCTTAAGTGAAAGAAATATGATCAAGTCAACGGCCTAATATGAGCATCAAAACTCCTGGATTGGTCAAAAATCACACTAAGATTATGCAGACTAGACCAAGAAGACAAGAATAAGGCACCAAGGTTCTGCATGATTACTGAGTGAAGGTTATCAGGAGCAATAGTACAGACAGCGTTATCTGCATTTAACTGCAGAAAATTATTTGCCATCCAGTTCCTGATTACATTTAAACAGTTCAATACAGAAAGTCGATCAAGCTCATCACGTTTGAAGGAAAAATATAACTGGATGTCATCAGCGTACAAATGATAGGAGATGTTGCTGAAACTACTGATAATCTGTCCTAGTGGAAAGATGGATATGGAGAATAAAATAGGCCCCAAAACCTTATGGAGTCCTGAGTGATAGGAGGAGAACCACTCCAATACAGTCCTAGAAATGTCCATCAGGTGTTTTAGCCTGTGGATTACTATGTGCTGGTCAACAGTACCAAATGCTGTGCAAAGATCCAGTAAAACCAAAAGTGAACACTCTCCAGCATTTGGAGCCATTAAGATATCATTTGAAACCTTAAGGAGAGCCATTTCAGTGGAGTGGAGTTTGAACAAGTTGCATTTCAACAACCTTTTCTAAAATTTTAGAAAAGAAAGGGAGTTTAGAAATAGGCCTATAGTTCTCTAGCAGGGAGGGGTCCAAGTTTGGTTTCTTCAACAAAGGTTGAACAAGAACCTGCTTAAAATAGCTGGGGACACACCCTGACAGAAGAGAGTGGTTTATACTATGGACTAAGCAGCGACCAATGAATTTAAAAACCTTTAAGAACATGTTGGTAGGACATCTAGTGGGCTTGAAGAGGGTTTCATTTTTCCCAACACGGCTGTAATATCGTCTATAGAAACAGGACAAAAGGAATCCAAGATGGATGGTTTAGAGGAACCATTAGTGAGTGGACTGGACCAGGGCGAGATGTTTGCCCTAACATTTACAACCTTATCTGTAAAATATTTAAGAAAGTTATTGCAGTCACTGTTAGAGAAAATTGGCAAATTTGGAGTGCCTGGAGAGACAATATTGTTTATTGTATCAAACAGGACTTTAGGATTTCTCTTGCTGGAAGATATTAGATTAGAGAAATAAGATGATCTTTTAGCCGTCACCATGTTGTTGAGGATACCCATAAGTTCTCTGAGATGTAACCTGTGTAATTCAAGCTTTGTGGCTTTCCGCAAGTGCTCAGTCATCCGACATTTGCGCCTAAAACTCCAGATATCTTAATTTATCCATGGGGACGAATTTATGGAAGCAAATCTTTCTAAGTTTGAGAGGAGCCACTTTATCCAGTAATGAGGAGTGGTGATTGTTAAATGATTGAACTAAAATCACCACATGGCCATCCTTTAAAATATTATTGCTGTCAAACATTAAAGAGAAATTAACAGCCACAGCCTTGTTTATGAAATGGATGTGTCTCATATGCAAAGAAGACTCCAATTTAATACAAATATCAAATGAAATACATTTGTGGTCAGCGACATATAAATCCTTAGAGCCAACAAGTTCAATATCCATTCCATGTGTAAATACAAGGTCCAAAGTGTGCCCTCCCATATGTGTAGGGCCAGATACATGTTGCACAAAATCGAAGGACTCAGTGTGATTAAGAAATTCAGAGGCAATTTTACACGTAATAATATCAATATGAAGATTAAAATGCCCAATCATTAGGACTCTGTCCAGCTTAATGATAGATGATAAAAAAAATCAGCAAAATCTGATAAGAAGGAGTCGATTGGGCCTGGTCATCTGTAAATTAGAATACATTAAATAGGGTTTAGCCAATTGACTCTAAACATTTGCAATTCAAAAGAACTGTAAGACTCTGTGCTTACCATCTGGCATGTAAATTTCTCCCTAAAAACTACGGCAAGTCCACCACCACTGATAGAAGAGCAGTCTGCAGGACAAAGTTTGATTAGATAGGAATAATCCATATTCTGCTGCCATGTTTCACACAAGTATAAACGTATTAACTTGTGACCTTCATCAGTGTACCAGGATACATCCTCTATGCCTCTAAATCACATCCCAGCAAACATACATTGGACTTACATTATCATTACTGTTATATCAATGTTTGAAATATAACTAAAAATGAGAATAACAAGATAGACTCCTTTCGAGAACCTTTTAAAATGTAACCTCATGTACCACAGACCTTAAAGGGATAGTTGGACATTTTGGTAAATATGCTTATTCGCTTTCTTGCAGAGAGAGTTGTCAAGATGAGAAGATCAATACCACTCTCATATGTGTATGGTAAATATAAAGCAATAGCCAGCAGCTGGTTAGCTTAGCTCAGCACATGGAAACATGGGAAAAGAGCCAGCCTGGCCAAAGATAACAAAATCTGCCCACCAGCACCTCTAAAGCTCGCTATGTCTTGTTTGTTTAATGTATGAAAAAAACAGTGTAAAAACAACACACTGTAGTTTCATGGGGGGTTATTGGCTGCACTATTTCTCGGTCAGCTGGTAGGCAGATTTTGTTGCCTTTGGACAGAGCCAGTCTAGGTCAGTATGCTAAGCTAGCTGGCTGTAGCTTCATATTTACCATACAGAAATGAGAGCATATCTCCCAAAGCGTCAATTTATTCCTTAAATACATAATTAGCATCCAACTGTACATGTTTCCATTACAGGATGAGCACAAGATATATAAAAATTACAACAAAAAAAACAAATTACACTACAATTAGTTATATCAAAGGTTAAAATATCAGGAAAAAAAACAAGCCCAAAGACCCAAATTACATTAGCCTACAACTGTGTTTATGTCACTTGCAGTTATATAAGGATTATTTTAAAAACATTTACACCTTTTGAAAACCATGTATATAATTTATAAGCCAATCGTGTCTCAGGTTTAAGCCACAATTCAAGGTTCAAAGGTTTTATTTGTCATATATAGAGTTGTACAGTGAATTTGTCAATATTATTTTATTCATTTACTTTATTTGTTCATTTTACAGGGACAACACTCATTCATCGACAGGAAAAAATAAGTTTAAATTAGAAAACTGTAAATGGTGTCTCTTGTCCCTGGCCAGGTGTTAAAACGGCAAGCTAAAAAAAGAATACAATTATCTTAAATATCTTACAATTTTATGATATTGTCTGCATGCCAGCACCCTCATCTGTGATTGCTACTCCTATGCTCTCTGAGACAGGTTTTTTATTTCCCTCACAGTCTTCTGAACATTTCCCAACAACAGTTATTTATGCCATTGTTTATAAAATGTCAGAGCCCTAATGAACAAGAAGTCTCCCAGAGGCGACCGCAGAATTTGTTCAGGCTTCACCGGGCCAGTGGCGCAGGCTGTTCGACACAGCTGGCAGGGGAGCGCGCCCTGTTGTTCTGGGGGGCTGGAGGGCAGGTGAGCTTCTGTCACAGTAGAGGATGGGTCGGGCCCATGACGCGTGTGGCATGTTGTTGGTGCAGCTGATAGGGAAGGGAAGAGGGTCAGCAGAACCTCCCAGGCTTCCAACCCCCCCCGTCCCATCTGTCCTGCTCTGATGGGCTGTGAGCAGAATAACAAGTCAGCATCTGTCCAGTAATGAGATCCCCCGCTCAGCATCAAGATATCAAATACTAACAGGTAGATGATGATGATGATGTTAATATACCATTGTCAGTTCAATCACTGTAATCACGTCCCTCTACAAAGTACTCTAAACAATAATTTCTAGATTACATTATACAGCTAAATCAGTATGTTCTCAAAAAAGATGCAAAGACAGCAAAGATCTGTACAGTTCCCAGCTGTATTTTATCATACAGTGTAATTATCTTGAGAAAGTCATGTGCACAGGAAAAAATAATAATTCATACTATGGACAAAAACTGTGTGCAAATGTACTGGACAACAAAATCCATCCAAGCCCAGCTGAAGTTTTCTCTGCACAAACAGAAATGAAACAATTTTATATTGCTGTTAGTGGATGGATTAAACACACAAGATATCACATTGATTACTGAGCTTTAGCCAGGCTAGCTGTTTCTCCCTGCCTCAACTCTTGATGCTAAGCTAGACTAAGCTAGGCACTCTGACTCCAGCTTCACCTAACGCACAGACATGAGATTTATATCAATTTCCTCATCTCATACTCTCAAAAAGAAAACTGTTCTGAAACTTAAAAAGAACTCTGTGTGCGTTGAACAAGTCACGTGATCTGTGTGTTATCATTCTTTAGGTCTGTTCCCAGCTTTAGCCGATTCTGTCTAAAACAACTAAAGCTCCAATTGTGCACTCTCTTGACAGTGCATCCTCATCTTACTGCAACCTGACACCATGAACTTTGAAAAGAGGAGTGAGAGACAGTTTTTTTATTAAGAGGCTGTTAGAAAGCAAGCTCATTTATTATTTACAATAAACTACATATATTGTATATGTTTCGCATGAATGGTTTTTGCTCAGAAAAGATTCAACTGGTGACATTTAGCTTTTGTTCCACTTACTCATGGGCAAGAGGGGGATTTCTTTCATTTTTCATGCGGGGGTCAGTTTAGAGAACTAAAAAATGCACTTTAGAAGGAGAAAGAAAAGGCTCACCTCGGTTACCTGCTTTTCTGCAGTGACCTTCAGCTTTAAAGGCAGATCCCTGCTATTTTGCAAGTCGATTATTGGGTGCCCTTTGTCAACAGCCAACTTTTTAAAATTCAGCGTCAGATCAATAATTTTACATTTACTTCCATTTCTTTTTGTTCTCATGGCAGTAGTTCATTCAGGCTAGATAATTGACATTCAACCAATGACAGGAAAAATACAAGATAATGCCAAATTCAGCCCTCTGTCCAGTTCGACACATCTTTCAAGCTTCTACAGAAGTTATTCTTTCACCTCCAGCAAATGACATAGTGGTCATGCTCATTCTTTTTTTTTTTTTTTCTCTATTTTGCATACAGCATAAACGATGAGGGTACGTATGAGTAATACACACCCTCTACATTTATGGCATTACTGTGTGTAGACTTGAAGAGAAGTGATCCTCTGGGCTATAAAAAAATCACTGAACCCTGCTCTTTGCACTCATGTGCAAATCATGGCAATTCCTCAGTCCACTGCACAAGCCTTCCCATATTTTTCTCTTCCATTTGGGGAGTATGTTCTCACATATACAGAAAAATGAGTACCCATATGGTTCTTCAGAAGATAGTACAACCTTAATAATGAGAGTTCTCATTAGGCAGTTGAACCTCTGACTTTCATCTACCATTTTAACATGGTAGCAGAATTTGTGCTCGCAAAGGCTGAACTAAACTACTGAACCACACCATATCCAATCTCAGCATTAATACGAGCTGATAGGTTACCTACCAATCTACACCAGTCATTTCAGCATTTTCATAGAGATGAAAGCTACAGTAAAACTCAAGTGTTCTGAATTTGCAATGAAGTGGTCAGCGTATGCCTCCGAATTCCCCTTTGCAGTTTCACAGCAGAATCGGCCCAATCCAAACTCACAAATGAATGTTGTGTTTGTGTGGGTTCACATTCACAGCTGTGGTTTACTTTGATCATTTTGTCTCACTGTGTTTGTATTCGTGCTGTTTCAACAGACTTGATCATTTGATATAAACATAATTCCAAGACTTCCTCTTGAAGCAAAAGTTGCTCATGTTCCCACCTTCAACCCCCTCTACTTTTATGACTTTTACATCTGTGAGAAATTCTGAGAATACAGATAGACTTTAAAACTTATCATTCCCACCTTCATAAACATCATTTAAATGTGCATAATTTGTATGTAATTCTGAAGGTCATGTGAATTGGTGCCTAACAATTGAAGACAAAGACTATGGCTATTCTAAAACAAACAACTGAGAACAAAGCCACACTGCTAGTAGCGATTTTATTGACACAGCAGTTACAGTTCAGTTCCAGTTATATAGACTGTCAGAGTTGGTGAATGCCCATGCCGTCATACCTTTTTTGGCCACCATCTTGTTAGCAGAAAGCAGGAAGTCAATGTCATGGCCACTATTTTTTTCATTCCATTGTGAAGTTTTTGAGGGCGATATATGGTGGAAACTCAAATAAAACGGCACATAGTAAACACTATTGGCACTATTTTGATTTCTTCCCATTTTCTCTCGGTTTTGAGTGCTCAGTGTCTTATACAATACGTCCTTCAGTCCTTTTCACTGCTGACTCTACTGTTGGCCTGAGAAGGGTTACCTCTACTACAGCTTCTTTTTACCTGCCAGCAGTGAGCTTTATGCTGCATTTATGTCATATGAGACTATTCATATTTACAAGTTTCCAACTTGTAAAAATCATTTATGTCAGCATCCAAGTAGATATTATGTTGGAGGCTCTGATAATTCTGAAAACTCCAATATATACAATTGGTTTCCAATAATTTGAAATAGTTTGTCACCATGGTGTATTGTTCAAGGTAATTAAATCTAAATTTACCAGACCAGCTTGAATAACAGATCCGTGAATTTGAAGGCTTCTCAGATTCACTGCACAGCAGTTTATAATACTCTGAGACTGAATTTTACAACTCACACATATTTGATTGGCCAATCTAGTGCCTTTGCAAAACCACGTTGTGCTGCGGTGCAGCAAAAGAAACAAGGACTCTGGATTCTGTCCCCCATCACTTTTAAAATTGCTTTAAGAAGAGATCTCTTAACAGTCAGTTTAGACTGGAGCATTAACCAATATGCTTTCAATGTACATATGAGCATATGAGTGTTGTTTTAAGACAGACTACACTAAAATATGATCCTATCCTTTTATTTCATTTCAAACTGCTCAAACAAATTTGCACTCACTCAGTTTGTCACACAAACTACTGCCTATTATTGCAATGTATACTGAATATATTTATTTAATTTATTGTCCTCTTGGAGGGAATTATTTTACACCATCAGTTGCAGCAGTACCCAAAGCACATCCATACACACTATACACCCTAACACCCTGTACACACTAACAATACACAATACAATGCACATACAGTACCTTAATACAGGGAGCTGTGTCTTTTTAGTTATGTATGTTTAGTTATGAGAAGGGACAAAGCTTTTGCTGAAGCAAGCCCTCCTCTATACCTGATTGTCCTACATTTTCAGCTGGAGGGAAGGAGAGTAAAGCGGCAGTAGAGCAGGTGGTCAGAGTCTGTTGCAACTGTGCAGAGGGGATGGGTTTAAACAAATTAGCAGTGGGAAGGCCAAGTATGTGAAATTTTGTTCCGGTTCGTAAAAGCGAGCATGGTGTCAGGAGGTAGAGTAGATTGTCCACTAATCGGAAGGTCGGTGATTTGATCCCGAGTCCTCCTGTCAGCATGTCGAAGTCTCCGTGGGCGCAATACTGAACCCCGAAGTGCTAGCACCTTTTTTTACGATAAGGTCGTCTAGTGAACATTTTCTGTGTATTTGTGTGCTTTAACCCCCTGTGTGTGTACTTGTGTGGCTCTCTCTCTCTCTCTCTCTGGTGAACCTGTGGTGCTAGTTGTGTGGAATGGGCTGCCGGCGAGCTTTTCTAATTGGCTGAGTGAATGATTGTGTGATTGAATGTGTAGGTTGTTGTCTCTCCACTTCCAACCAGCCAACCAGCCAGCCCGCCAGCCAGCCAGCCAATAGTATAATAGTATATTGTAAATAGCTTTGCACATATATATGACAGCCCAGGTTCTGTAGGGTTGGGTAGCATTTTTGTTTAATCTCTTCTCTGCTGTTAGGACAGTGATTTGTTTTGTATTTTTTGTCTGAGTAGGTAGTTTTAGGTTGATCAACTTTAGTTCCTTTTTGTTTGTTTTTTTGCTGTTAAATCATTATTTCATAAAATTATGAAATAAACATTTAAAGGGCTGTGGAATCCCTTGTTACTGGTGATTCTCTCATTTTCACGTTGCGTCAGGGTTTCCCCTAGGCTGGGTTTTAACATCTTGCATGGTGGTCTGCCGCCATTGATGTGTGAGTGTGTGTATGAATGTGAGTGTGAATGGGTGAATGAGCAGCAGAAACATTGTAAAGCGCTTTGGATAAAGGCACTATATATGTATATATAAATGGCTGCAGTTTTATAAAACTGCAGCCATTTAGCAGAATTGATATTCCATTTAACAGGACTGTGACAATGACTTGTCAATATATGATCCTTTGAAACGTGCAGTTTTTACAGAATGGCTATCATCATCACTGAAGGTCTGAGCATCAAACAGGCTTATGAGGGAAGTTAGTGTGGCACTACAGTACCATGCCATTTGTACAGATCAGAGAAGCCTCATATTATAGATGGGCTTTAAAGGGCATTGGATGCCATCCTTTCTGAATTAATTTTATAGCTTAAATGTAAGCTGGCTTTTTTCATGTGCAGTACTCTGTTTAGTGTTTTATGTGCGTACATTTGTTGTGAACAAGACAAAAACTGCTTATCGTGAGGAAACTGAAGCTCAGAAACTGTAATTTTCATCGCAACATAATTATACTGAATAGCCGTCAGTGTACAAAGCTCTACCCATGAAATAGACCGAGATGAATCAAAGCAAAAGCTATGACGTTTTAAAATCAAAATAATTTTAGAAATTTTACTGAGGAAAGAAGGTGCACATAACAGGAGGAGAGGAGATTGTTCAAATAGTTTTTTAAAGCCAAAAGGTACTTATAACTGGTACAAGTGGGGCATAACTACTGTAGATATCAGATGAGTATAAAAACACACTATAATGAAAGGCTGTGTGAAGTCAGACATTAGTAACTAAATGCACTCAAGAACCCTTCAGTACATTTCCTCATTAGATTGTAACAGTTAAATCAAAATGTTCCTCTCATTGAGCTGGGACCTCTGGTGTTTACTCAAGGGGAAAAAAAGAGCAAATATCAGCCTGCTTTCTGCAGCCTCCACAGTTCCACACCTTCAAATATGAGGCATAGAGAAAAACAAGAAATACAATATTTTGTGGCTTTTATGTAAATTTGACATTTCCCCTGCCGGCTCCACAGAGCCAGGCTCTCTGTTGACCACAGATACCTGCCTGTGTTACTGCTGAGGTGGCAGCAGCCTCTGTTGTATTGAGTCTTCATTATTTGTTATCAACACATTAATACCTGTCAAATAGAAATTACACACATGCAAGTCTAAAAGCTGAGCTGCATGTGTACCCAATCTATAGAAAGTATATGTCAAATACATCAGTGTACAGGATTATCTTGTGGCTGCACCTTTAGGATTGAATTGCAGGGCATAGCAAGCAATTTTTTCACTCACCTCCTATCGAAAAAAAAGATTGAAGCAACGATACAGCAGTCCTAAAATAAAAAATACCTATTCCACTGTATTTTAATACAATAATTTAACATCACTGTTAATGCATGACATGTTCTCTTGTTTGATGTCAGAGCATTGACAAAACATTTTTTAAAAACAATTAATAAAATTCATTAATTGACGGGTAATCTGCTGCTGTCAGTTTTAATTGTTCAGAGAGTTGATAACTTAAAGTATCCTCACCAGCAGAGTACACTTTCTTTTTTTAAGTTTTTTAAGTACACTTTCTTAAAACAAAGTAAATCTTGACCATAGCTTAAAATCCAGATATTTTTCAGAATTTTATCATAGAGAGACATCACAGAACAATGCAGTGTATTCTTAACCAATAGGGATGTGCAGAGGGCCCAGTATTTGTATTTGTATCTGTATTTGTTGAGGCAGCAAAATTATTTGTATTTGTATTCAAATAAAAGTGGAAAGAGGCTTAAAAATTCTGTTTTTGTTTTTATTACGCTTTTAATTTTAGAAAATTAAAGTGTTATAATAAGTGTTCATGAATAAACTACCTCACAAAGGAGGTCCCCACATCGGGTCTCGAACTGGAGTCTCCCGGATCATCGATGAATGCGCTGACTACTGAGCTAAAACTGTACTCATTGCATCATTGCAGACAGACCTCTACCTATTTATACACCCATAACACAGAGACAGCACAGCATGTTACATGTAAGGAAGAATTTCAAAGGCAATTATTGCTTTGCACTTTTCATTTATTGCCCATTTTTTACAACCCAGCTTTGTGGAAAGGAGAAGGGGAACAACAGGTTATGGGGAGTCCCTTGTAAGCACTTTGCGTGTGTCAGCAGCTCAGCTTTATCTCTGGCGAACATCCCCAGCTCTGGGAGTGATGTCTAAATAAGGAAATGTGCATCATGTAGCAGGTGGATGTGACTCCCCTCATTGAGACCTGCTGATAGACATAACAGTTGAGCAGAGGAGAGAGACTGAGATAGCGATGTAACCGACCTGCGTGCTAGTATTTGACATGGTTTTTTTTTCTTCCCGAAAACAAATAATTTTAAAAATATTTGTCAATCAATCAATCAATTTGTATTCATATAGCGCCAAATCACTATTTGTTTCATTTGTATGAAACAAATATTTGTAAAAAAAACAACAAAAAAACCCTACTATTTGTGCTTTGTGAAATAACATATTTGTATTCGGGCACACCCCTAATAACCAGTACATCATACGTTTTATTTGATGATCCAATAAATGTACGTACGTACAAAATGCCTTTACCAGTACATACATTTTAAAAGATGATCAGCCATAAAAACGCAATAAAGCCGAAGTTTTATTTAAGGAAAACTGTCATGATCCATGTTAGACCTGCAGTTTTTTATCATGTGTGGTCCAACACTATAAATTTACCTTATTTGTTCAGGTTCGGGTGAAATTTACTTCCAGATTTATATTCATTGTTTTTAATGATTCAATCATATTTTGTCAACAAAACTACAATTAAAAAATTAAAAAATCTGTCAAGTTGGGTCAGGTCAGACAAAAAATTAAATCCTCAATCAAGGTCCACTTATTGTTTTTTTTTTGTACCTCATGATCTTCCTCAGCATATGGAGTTTGCTCAGATATTGTTGAAAGCTCAGGAAGAGAGCTATGAGTAAAACTTGAGTTCAGGATTATTTATGTTGCCTTTTGATCACAATATCATCTGAAAGGACAGTGATAGAACTCGTGTAGACACTCAATCTACTATAACTTTTCAGTTATCAGTTATTAAAACAACATGACAGAGTGTTTTATACATATGAACAAAGCAAAGTACCAGAGAGACAAGACGTAAGGAGCAGTATAGCGTATGAATGTTGAGTGTTGGATGTAACCTAGACTACAGCCAAGATTCCGAATCCAAGAACACTCAAGGAAGAAAAGAAAAACTTATTGAATAAAAACTGATGAAATAATATTAAAAAAATATAAAAGAAGAATAAAGAAACCCTGGGTAGGCTGCTTCTTAGAAGCTATTACAAAAAAAATCAGCAGCATTTATTCAGTCACCAGTGAATTAGAAATATTCTTCATGGGCTATGATTACTTTTAAATTCTTCAGTTTCTTTGTACACATGTAAAAAATGAAGATGATAAAGCAAAGTCGCCCTCCTTTTAGTGACAAACTATACTTCACTAGCAAGAACCATGCCATAACAACGTCATTTAAAGGTTTAATGGAAATTCAGGAGGTATTGAATGTTGAGGACAGATGATTGGTGAAGTGGGTGAAGATGGAAGGAAGATGTTGTCTGTTAGGCTGGTCTGGGAGGACGAACTGTAGACCAGGCGGAGGGAGACTCAGTGTGGGGGTTCCGTCTCAGGCATGTTTCCGCCTGAGCTGATTACAGGCCCCCAGACGGTACCTAGAATGAGACGTGGGAGAGGTATGCACTGGATTGAATAGGAAGGGATTATGGGAGGAGGGAGGAGAGGATGAAGGGATGTGAGTAGGGATGAGCAGAGGGAGGAATGGGGTAGGGATGAGGTAGGAAGATGAATGGATGAAGGAAAGGGAAAGGGAGGGTGGGTTGAGAAATCTGAGACAAACAGGGTACGATGGGTTGACCAAGTGTAAGTAGGCTTGACAGGTGATTAGAGGTGTGGTCGAGGCATTGCTCTGCTCCCGAACCTAAGTTAACTTCATTTTAAACACTGTGGCCTCCAGGGACTGCTAGCAGTGTTATAGACTTAAGGTTTTGTTCAGATTATTGTTTGATTATTATCGTCCTCGCTTGCTGCAGAGTGAGAAGCTATGTTTTTTAAGATGAACAAAAAAAAAAGGAAACTGTGCTCAGTCAGAAACATACTTTAAAATTCTGCCACAAGCCTTTATCTTAAAATGTTAAGATCTAACCCACAGGAAATGCAGCTCTGACCCTTAATTGATGAGGAGAGGGCACTGTCAGACATTCATTGCATGAGACACTGAAGGCTGAATCTTTCTCTACTTTTAGCTCTTTCAAAATTAAAGTTTCTCCCTTGATTTGTGTGCACACTAATTTATAAATCACTTTGTTCATATACCTGCTGCATAAAAATCTACAACTGTTGTGTAACAGTGTAAAAGTACAACTGTTATTTTCCATGTTTCCCTCACTAATCTCTGCTCCCACAAGATTATCAAGCTCACACATGTTTATGGTGTTTGACTAATTAGGAAATAGTGCAAAACAGGCTCCCTGGCTGTTAGAATAGCTGCCTCTTAAAGGTTTTGCTATAATGCATGATGGTTGATTATATCATATATATGACCGCTACCCTTCACCCAAAGACTAGCCTCAGAATTGGAGCTGGTTAATTTGGGATTTTTAAGCACTGTGATGATCCTTTTAACCAAAGCAAATAACTCAATTTTTCTTCAGAATCTTTAGATTTTCTTCTCAATTTTTGATTTACCACTCAATACAATATATTATTTTTTCACATAAATGGGGAGAATTAAATGCTGTGTTGACTTACATTAATACTGCCACATTTACTCTATTCTCTCTTAGATAGCCTATTGAAATAAAGAGCCTATAGCCAAAAGACCAGCATTCATGTGTAGCCTGTTTACACCACAGGGACTTTTTCATGAACTCATGAACCTTGCCTGTTTTGCAATTGGAGGAACCAGGGTTTAAATATAGTTCCTCTGCCATAGTCTCTGGACCAAAAAAGGTCCCTGCTGTGGGGGAACCTTCTGATGGCCTAAGAATTATCAGAGCAGAGTTGATGTTAAAAACAAAGTTGTATGTTTTCTGCTTTCCGACTAAAGTGAGAGACTAGAGTGAGATAATGGAAGATAATGCACATGAATGACAGGGAGAGGCTACAGTGGAGTGAAATGAATGAAAAGAAAATTTGATTTAGTATTTAATGAAAACAAGTCCCCCTAAGCCCCCCCCCCCCCCCCCCCCCCCCCCCCCCCCCCCCGCTCCAGATTTCCACTTAGGAGTGTTTTCTAATCTGGCACCCCTATCTGCAGTAATCAACAGGACAACATTATTTGTCTGTGCTTTCTAAAACTGTTACAAATCACTGTTAAAAAAATAATTTTGTTTTGTAATATGACAACACAATGGCTAAGGTCTGGTGAGGTTTAGGCACAAAAACCATGTGGTTAGATTCAGGTAAAGATCATGATTTGGGTTACAATGATCACTTTGTTAAGGTTAGAGAAACGTGGTGTGGGTTAAAGTTCCTACGTCCTTAAAGTTAGGCAACAATATAACCACAGGTGGATGATCGTAGACGGTTCTTAAAAATGTGACACTTGCGGTTGGAAACAGGAAACAAACAGCAACTCTCCTGTGGAAAAGTTGTTATGGAATCCATTATTGATTGTGTAATCATCAAGTTTTATTGATGCATTGGAAATGCAAATGCACAAAATGACTTTCATGTTCCTGCCTTAGATCCTGAATTCCTCTTACTTTGTTACCTGGAACTATTTGGTCTAAAAGACTCAATTTTGTCAGAAATGCCCAGAAAAGAGTAGGCTACATATATGATAGAGTTAGAACACAATAGGAACAACATTATGTGAGTTTTCACTTTACCAACTCCAGAGAAATTAAATAATAAATTGTTGGAATTAAATATAAATATATTATTTTTAAGCTCAATAGAAATGTTCTCATCTATTGTTCAGCTCTATCCTGTGGTGTTTTTACTCAATTATTAAAGGCATACTATGCAGCATTTTCCTAAAGAACAATGTATAGACTCATACAAAAATAATCCCTCTCGATCATCACTTATAACCCACTAGAAGTGTGTGGTGGTGCATTTATCTACAGAGACTCTGCCCACTGCCTGTGTTTTCTTATTATTTTGCTGTGTGCAGGATGCTTCTTGGTGTCAACCTTTGGGCAGTGGGTGTGTAGCCTCCAGCCAATAACAACGCGCAGTGTGTGAGGTCAGGACTCTATGAACTCTATAAACATAGCGACCAGGTTATATCGCTGTCTTCGTCTCTCCCCTCTGCTCCGCTCTGTTCTCTGTCTCTGTGTCATGGATGTATAAAGAGCTGCAGGTCTGTGTGTCTGCTTGACCGAGGGCAGGACTGAGCTACACACACACAGAGAGCAGAGAGGCCACAGCGGACAGGATGAAGCTCTGCATTCAAACAAAACCTGGCAATGCAGCACCTTCGCACCTTGTGCAGAGGTGTGGGCGTGTTTATTTGTGCTTTAGGATGTAACCGCCGTGAAACAATCAGAAAATAATGTTTTATTTATCTGATTCATAGTGCTGCTTGCTCTCTTCATTCACTCTCTAGCTCGCTCGACCGCTGCTGCTCTCTCTCTCTCTCTCTCTATCTCTCTCTCTCAGCTCACTCTGGTCGAGCCAGGGAGGAGGGGCCAAACTTTGAATGCTGTGATTACAAATACCAACCTACAAATCTTGCATAGTATGCCTTTAAATTACTGAGAAGCTGGATTAAAAATATACTAGCTTTTACCTAAAAATCAATGAATGATAATAAATTATTTTTTGGTTATGATAGGCATGTGTCTCTAAACCATCATCTGTAAATTTTCATAAGTGAGCTGAACGTGCCTTGAATTGAGACGTCCAATAGATGGAGCCTTTGAACGAGACGGTAAAACTGTCAGCCTGTTCTCTCAGGGACCACATCATCCATCCACATCTTCCACTTCCACAACTTTCTTATTTTATCCCTCAATAAACAGACCAAACAGAGCAATATTAAACCTAATCAACTAAACCAACTATTTTTTTTTTCAGCATTGATTTTCATTCATAGCTGAACCTTATATTTGAAAAGGACAAAATCAATCATATTATAGCATCCATAAATTATATTATGTTGTAATTCATACAATTTACAGTTGTGTTAGAAGTGATTATGATACCTCACAAAAGTCCCCGTTAATATATGTAAATGTTCCTGCGAAATGAGACGTTATTCACAGTGTCAGAAATAACTTGAAGGTCAGCGACATTTAATCCATTCTATCTCATTTTTGGGACACAAACCAGAGCCGGGGTTGGAGTGTTATTGGCTCTGACAAACAAATATAATGCCATCCGCTCCTTGAATGGTTTTCATGTGCCAGATGTGCCTGCGTGTTTTTTATTCACATTTGGTATTTAGTCATGGCGTGGACTGTGAGCTTTCATTCCCTCTCTGAGACTGTAAATAAGCCAGGCATCCTCTGGGAGTGACTACATAAAACACTCTGTGGTTAGCAGACCTCCAGTGCCTGCCAGAAGCATAGCTAAATCATGGACGCTTCACTTCTATCAAGTAAAAGCAATATCCTAGATATCTCTGTTTGTCAAGCAGACGAATACACCATGAAAAACAATCTTACTATTATTAGTGTAAGAGTATAAAAAGCAAATGTCTGAGGGACTGTGATGACAAAAAGCATAAAGGGGAAAAGGAAATGTTGAGTGATATTTGTCTTAGCATTGTATTGTCCCTAAATGAGATTTTGTTTTTTTTAACCAGCCAAAGAGCCAAATTACACAATTTTCACTGCTATGCTGATCATGCTTAGTATTTAGTGTTTTTGTTACAGCAAAAATGATGATGTTTCACAGGTCATCAACATCATCAAGAGACATATTTGGAAGGGTAAGAAGAAGCAAATTGTACAGATTTTCTTTTGTACCCTTAATTTGTTCTGCAGTTTTGAGTAATCACGCATTTCTAATGCTCTCTCTGACTTGACTTGGCACTTGTGTTTAGAGCGGTTGAATTCACTTTTAAATATGCCTTTTCTCTAGAGGTCCCAGCCCCTTGTGATGTGACCTGCATGACTAATTCCATTTAAAGGGGAATAACATGAATTAGGGCGCTCACTTTTCTGCCTTGCATTTGCATAATTTTGTTTGGCAACTTGGAAAAGGGCCATTAACAGCACTAAGACACACACTGTAAAGGATGGGGACGAATCCGAATCAATACTTTATTTCAACATCTTTAGCAGCATCAGGGTCCAGATCAGGAGGCATTCACTAATTCAAATCCGTGCAGGAGTCTTGTGATGCAACCATTAGGTCCTGATAAGAAAACACTGTTGCACTGCCTCTCTTAATCTCTGACAGACACGTTCGCTCGATCAATAGTCTTTTACTTTTTTGTTGTAAAGACAAGATTGATTGCCAGGAGTTGCCTCGTGCTCAATTCCACTTCTCACACTCCTCATTATTGTTTCAATTAGGCATTCTCTGGAGACCTGATTGGGGGGTGGCATTAAAAAGCGGTGACCCCTGCGATTCACATCAATCAACGGATGTTTGGCAGAACAACCTTTGACACCAACTTTATTCCGGTCAAGAAGAGGAAAAGCCATCCAAACAAGTGGATTAAGCAGAAGGGGGGCTCTCTGCGGGAAAGCGGGATGACCAGGGGAAGTTGCGACTCGCGCCAGTGAGGAGGAAATAATCACAATGTTACCTTCTCATGAATTATTAAGTACCCTGTGCTTATTTTAGCTCGGCTCAAAATGCTGCATTTTCATCTGTGGGTCTGAGGCAGTGTGCAAGGGTGCTTTTTTTTTGACAGCTGTATTACTGCTGATAAGCGAGACTGTGTGAGCTGATCAAGTAGTGAGACAAGCGTTCAGAGCAGTAGCAGCACATCAGCAGCGCTCTAGTCACAAGGAGCCGTGGCGGTAGAAGCAGCAGCGGCACTATCAGTCACAGCACAGGCAGCAACGGCAGCAGCAGCAACAAACTCTCCTGTCTTTTTCTCTTCTTTCTGGAGTTGTTTCTTGCTCAAGAGGACAAAAGCCAAGGAAGTAAGAGGGAAGTGATCCGGGGCTGATAGCTGCCATCAAAACAAAACCAAAACGCAGACCTGGCTGCCCCCATGCCTATCGAATTTGTTTGCAAAATCAAATTTGCAGAGGAGGATGAGAAGCAGAAAACCAAGCAGGATGGGGACAAGGAGAGCCTGATCGAGGAGAGCTGCACACCTCCGGCCAAGGACTTGGCCGGGTTTGCTAACTCCTGCTCCCTACATGGGATTAACCACATCTTTGTCTCTGGTCGCCTGGGGATCCGGCAGACTCTCTGGGCTCTTGCCTTTTTGACTTCACTGGCTCTGTTTGTTTACCAAGCGGCTAAGTGTGCCATCTCTTACCTGGAGCACCCGCATGTCACAGCTCTGAATGAAGAGGCGACCCCCGAGATGGTTTTCCCTGCTGTGACCATCTGCAACATCAACCGCTTTCGTTTCTCTGCACTCACCGATGCCGACATCTACCACCTGGCTAACTTGACAGGTCTGCCCCCCAAAAACAGGGATGGACACAAACCTACTGATTTAATGTACCCTGCCCCTGACATGCAGGACATCTTCAACAGGACAGGACATCAGTTAGAAGAAATGCTCATGAGCTGCAATTTCAGTGGACAGAACTGCTCAGCCGAGAACTTCTCTGTGGTGAGTGAAAAAGTTTGTCAAACTTCATCCTTTGCTTCTTTTTTATCATGTTGCATTACTTCAACATAATTTCTTGGCTTTATCAAGGCATTTTTATGTAAAACAAGCTCAGAAAAAATACATTGTTTTCCTTTTTTCTAAACCTATATGTATGTAACTTTATGAGGCTCTTCTTGTTTATGCAAAACTACCAATAAGCATGAAAGGAAAAAGGAACAATTGAAGACAAAAGGAATTCTCTTTGTGCTTGTATTCATCTCCAGAGGCCATGTGGTTCCTCCGATACATTTCTGCATGCAAGATTCATGGCTTTGGCTCAGTCATTGAGCTATATCTCTTCTCACTAAGTTCTAAGCAGCAACAGTGTTTCTCTCCAGCAGTGTTTTTCAGCCTGTACCAAAATCTATTATGTCAAAGAACAAAGGCTGCTCCCGAAGAAGAAAAACAGAAAGCTGTCGTATGTGGTTGTATACTTTTCCTAGGCAAACTGTGCTTTTATGCTGCCTCCAACTCGAGTAGCTGAGAGTACACGGCAACAAAATTGTCATCGAAAATAGCCGAGTCTCTTCCTTCCTCTCTTTTCCATCTCTCTCTGTCGCTCCCCCTCTCTCTTTCTGACATTGCAGAGCAGCTGCCTCTCTCTCTCTCTCTCTCTCTCTCTGTTTCTCTCTCTGAGCTCTTGTACCTTTCAGGAGGGAAGGAGTAATGCTTCTTCAACGTTGTATTTCAATCTTGCTGCTGTTAAGATTAAATATTTAAAGACAGACATACATGATTTTTGCATTAGCCAGATTGACTAAAAGGAATGAAACAATTTCCATGAGAGAAGGGGAAATGGTGTGTGTCTGTGTGTGTGTGTGTGTGTGTGTGTGTGACAGAGACAGAGAGAAAGAGAGAGGGATCAGGTGAAAGAGAGAGAGAGTTTGTGCCTGTGTTCTGTGCACTATTTATTAAAGACACTGTCCTTGCAGGAGATGGATTTCCCCATCTCTCCTGCAGGAATAGGAATATGCAATTGCTTTAGTGATGATAAAGTGCGGGTGTCAAGCCTTAATAGGGTATGTTGAACATTGATATGCTCACCTTCCTGAGACCTAAAGATTTCTTTCTTATCACAAGGATGGCACTACATTACCTTTTGATGTGCCAAATTACACCAAAAGAATAATGACATCACATTGCCTCTGGTTTGGTTTCTCTAACAGAGTACTGAGATATTTATTTTCTTTTGTCTTTAAGGTATCCACTCACTCACATGGAGACGTAAAATTACCTGTGACACGGATCAGCCTCCATGAAATTTTCTCAGTTGTATTATCAGGCAAAAGTAAATGTCATACTCCTCAGGGGTTGCCAGAAAGTTTGATGAAATTCAGTCTGAAGCAACAAAAGTTTATAATGTGCTTCTAGGACATTTTGATGGCGATGTCCTCTGACACTCTGACACTCAGTCCTCCCTGAGTACATTAATTAGGAGACAATTCTGACATGCAGGAAACGTCTGTCCTGCGTCGGTCGATGAAGCGTCCTGTAGCTCTCTTTGGACACTGGGTAACTTCATCACAGATTAAGATCCTGTTGAAAGTTCCCTAAGCTGCTTTTTCCTCTCGGTCGGCTACGTGATCTTGTGTATCTGCATTTTTCGAGGGCTGCCAGTTAGATTTGTTACAGGCTACTTGCTGCTGCCACGCATGACAAATCACTTACTCCGAGTCCTGACTGGGAACACGAGTGGAAGTGCAAAGGGAGGAAAGACTGGGAATTTGTGGGAGCAGGCAGGGAAGCAGAATGTAAAAGTGTAATGAAACTCGGTCACATGCGCTCACTCCTCGTGTTTGCGTGAGTGTGTGTTTTGTTACATCAAATCGCACATCATTTGTTACAGCCAGCCTGAGAATAAAAGGAAGCCATTATTACAGGTGATGTGCTATTAATCACATGCAAACATGTACAAACCCACATACACACACGCACACACACACACAGAAGTCTCCCTCACACGTCGGTCATTACTCTTTCTCATGGGGCCCCACTTCATGGATTGGCTCCTTGTAATGTGTTTTCTTTCGATTGATCATTGTTGGAGCTCCAGATGTTTTGTTTTGGTAATAGATGAATACATGGATGCGGTGCTCTTGGGGAAATTGCATGATGAAATGTAATTGCAATATTTTCTGACATTTTAGCTCTTATGTAAAAAGACCATCTTTGTGGTTTGCTTTTTCCTTAATGGATTTTAATAGTAAATGTTTTCAAGCCACGCTACGTCAAATGTACGCTTTAAAATATTAAAAATCACAAAAATACAGGCTGTGAATATTTTCTCCTCTCATTTTAAGTTATTTAGTTATTACAGAAAGTCGTTAAATTGCTACTATGCATTCACAGCTCGAAAGAGTTATAGAAATACAAGCCTCACCACCAGAAAAAATTATCTGGTTCCTCTAATTTATAGCAGGAAAATACATAATCACGTAGCAGAGGAATTTGTTTTCCTCTTTCCAGCATTGTGGTCTGGCGTGATTATTTGACGTAGGTAATAAGGCCATTCTTTATAATTAAAGATTACATTATTGACTTGGATTAATCACAGAAGATAAAGCTGATTCAACAAGCCATGAATAAATAGATTAATATTTTTCTTCCAGTCTAACTCCGAATAATTGTTCATCTATTGTGTGGTGCTGTCGCAGAGATGAGCAGCAAGCCCTTTGGCTTTTTTTAAACAGAGCTCTGTATTGGTTTGCTCTGACTCTCAGCTGTGTTTGCTGCTGCATTATCAGATTTTGCTCTCAGCAAGGACAGATCCCTTCTGCATATATTCATGGAGATAACTAAACAGCTATAGGGTGGCATGAGAGGTGATCTATAAAAACCTGGGTTAAGGGGGACAACACTAAAGAGCTCTCCGCCTGCAATCTGTCATTACTCTGACTGAAGCCCCTATTGTGTGCTTTATAGATAATTGAATGTTTGATAATATAAGCCACAGATGATGTTCACATCCCTCCCTGTCCTACCCTTCATAGTGGAGTGAGATTTTAGGCCACATTAATGTAAATCAATACATGAATAAATGGTACAAAAGAGACATTATTGTCAGTTGATCTCAATAAGTCTGCTGCCCTTGTTTGGTTAATCGGAAAAAAAGATTTTGTGATCGAAGGAATTTACAGCGTAAACAGGAAAAACAAATTGAAGTCTTGATAGTAATGAGTCATGTGTTCAGCATAGCTTGAAGACTTTGCATATAAAGCAGCATTGTTGTGTGGTGGTGAATTTTACCTATACGGTTTGTATCAGCAACTTACAGTACAAGACTTAAGTCAGTGATTACAACTGAAGGAGAAAAAGGTTTAATCACACAGAGATGAATCACTAAATATACAACATCTCTGTTACACTGCCTTGGCTTCACTGCTTTTGTGTGATGTGTTTTATAGGCTATTTTTCTGCCGTGTCGTAGCCACGTATAGAAGCTAAAATACAGTGTTTTCAATATTTGGCACAAGGTGCAAAGTCTCTGCTTGTCAGTCTCCAGCTTAGGCCTGATGTGGTCTGTTAGATGTGGTTTTCAAGCTTATGGATCTGTAGAAAGTTCAGTAAGTGTGATAGTCCCTGTTACTGCTAGAAATACATTCCTTATGTTTGGTCTTGTCTGTGAGTCCTGTGAAAACTCATATATACACAGACATTCAATCTTGGTATATATATATATATATATATATATATATATATATATATATACATGTGTGTGTGTGTGTGTGTGTGTGTGCGCATATGTGAGAAAGCGTGCTGTGTACATGTGCAGTGACTGTGAGTGACATCCACTTCAACATCTGCACGCCCTTTAACAACACACCCACTCACACACACACACACGCGCGCGCACACACACACACACACACACATCTCACCCAGTCATCCGCCTTCCCCCTGGTGGTGTGGGAGCGTGAAAGTGACTGGCTATCTGGACTGGCTTCGTCTCCAACAACCTGTCAATTAGCTGTCTACAGTTCCACTGCTGTGGGTGTCCCTGCAGCTTAGCATGCTATCTGATATCTGATCCACATACCCAACCCCGGAGGCCAGCGCCGAACATAATACACCCCCCCCCGCAAGCCATAAACAAACAAACACGCACATTGTCCTTTCTTTTTTTTTTTTTCTTAACAAGAGAGTTTTTGCTTTTGCTCTTTCAAAATGCAAAAGAAATAACAGAGCACTGATCCCGAATCGTTCCTCCACAATTGAGGCTAAAGGGAGGACTGCTGCCTTTGCAACCCACTTCAGTCCCCCTGCACTCCCACCTTCTTCTCCTCCTCCTCCTCCTCCTCCAGTGTATCAGAGGAAGATGAATAGCAGCGCAATCGGTCGGCTGCTCCTCCTGATATGCATCACCACTGTCTAATCAGATGAAGCCCACCTGTGACCAGCCACTGGATAACACCAATATGCAAACAGTTTATTTTTGGGAAGATTTACCTTTTCCATCACTCCTTGAGCTGGTTTTAAAACCTCACTCTGTGCCACGGTTTGGAGCGCTCGGTTTGATGAGGAGAATCTGCGGCTTGGGGATGGCTTTTAACTCAGCGATAAAGGCTTCCGATGTTGTGGTACTGCTAAACCGCCGCCCCCCCCCCCTCCCGCCCCCCCTCCTCTAACCCCTGGGAGTCTTTTACTCACACAGACATTTGTCTCTTTCTGACAAGTCATACACCAAGCTGTTGGTAATGTTAATGCAGCTGCACACACACACACAAGAACATGTGTATTGAGAGTGTTTGGTGGATGGAATGCTTCCCCATACAAACACACACAGGTTTCATCACAGATTGAGAGAGTTGGCTTGCAAGATTGATCATGACTCCTGACTAGGTGCCCCTCCCTCTCTGGAGGATCAATACATCCTTCAGTCAGATTGCTTCCCTGCCCTTCCTACTCCAAGCCTGGTGTGACTAATTATCTTGTGCCTGTGTTTTGGGCTCAGTCTCAGCTTCATTTGTTAATGCCGCTGGAGTTGGTGAAGAATTTGATCTTTAGAACAAGATATCTGTTTCTTTTAGCGTATATCCAGCCCAAATTAATCAATATACACTGTCTACCTTCTCCCTAAAGGGCGCTGAAATTATCGAGTAATATGAGATGACTCACAGCTTGTACCGAGCGGGGATGGGGATGGGGAGGGATGGGCGTTTTGATAAAGTGAAATAAAATTTAAAGTCAAATCTAAAAGTCAGAATAAAAGTTTTAGTTGACTGGTGCCCTTCAATGCAAGTAAGAAAAGCTCCATCTACCTAGATAATCATTTAAAAAGAGCTAATTGTATCCTCAGGCCTGATCAGATTAAATAGAAATTTAAAAAAGAAAAACTTTAAGATTGCTAAATTTGTAGATCTTGGAAATGAAAAACATGTGTCTACATGTTGAGTGGTTGCAGGGGGGGAATGACATGTTTAAGTCAAATTCTCTCGGCTCAGTCTCCATATAGCAGAAGTCTTCCACATTAACACTGCTTATAAATTGTTGTGGCATTTTCAAGTTGGGCCTCTCCATATAACCGGTTTGAAAGATTTCATTTGCAGCTACTCTGCCTCAGTGACCCCATCAAACAAATACATCTCAACCTGACTAACAGCACTGCACACATTACCGGTATTATTCCCCAAGGTATATTTTGAAAGGACTTATTAACCAGTGTATTTTAGGTAAGACTTCCATTTCTGTTTGAGTGAGGTGTGCATTTTCCTAAAAAAAATAAAGTCTGGTTAATGTTCTTTCAAAATCCACAGTCCTGCTGTGCAAAATTGTATTCTAAAGTTTATGTAGCTTATAGGGGACAAATCAAGTGGATATCTTCCAGAGCAACAGTTTTTTTCATTATTATTATTATTATTATAAAATGTCCTTAAAAAGGATTTTGTCCTAAAAAGACTATAACTTTGGAAGATATCCACTTGATTTGACTAAGTCGAATTGCTAGAGCTTTATATTAATTTCAGATGAACCTTTGAATACATTTTTGCACTGAAAGAGAGCTGCGGATTTTGTCCCCCATCACTTGCATTGAAAGCACATAAAGGGATTTTTAATGGCCAGTATGAACAGAGGGAATGATAAGAGCAAGAAAAACCCATTCATTTGGGCACCTGATTATTATTTTAAGACAGACTTGAAAAATTGTGAACCTATGCTTTAATGTAGTATTGCAGTATTCCTGCATATTCCTCATAATAAGTAATAATAACTTTCTTTTTTTTTTTAAATTTTACAGTTTACAGCGACAATGAACAGTATTCATAGTGCAGATAACTGTGCCTTTGGCCAAACAGACTTTGAATGCAGACTTTTCCTCTTAGCTGCCAATGTGAACATTTTATTTTGTCATGTTTCCCAGTCTCTGAATACATTAGTGGAAATTCCTCTGAAAAATTAACCAAGCTTGCTTTTAGGCCACCAGCACATAATGGGTTCGTGCTGCTTCATTCCCTGTGCTCATACGGTTTAATTACTTTGCGCGAGATAGCACGTGCAGGAGATGGACAAAAAAATTGAGACACCTTGCAGTGTAATTCAGTGCAATGAAACAGTTTCGTTAATGAAAGATTTAAATTTAAAAGATTCAAAAATTTAAAAAAGCCAGTTTGATGAAATAAATCTTAAAGGTTTTCAAAATTATGATGAATTTTGATGAATAAATGGACTGATACAAAACAAAAATCCTTTTATTGTCATCTCTGTTCTGTAATCTCCTACGTAGTGAGTGCGTGTATCTTATATGTAACAGTCTGCTAGGGCTAATATTACTCCCAGAGGGAGTGCACATTTTAGATCATAGACTCGAGCCACCAAATTAGAGGCTGCAAATGAGAGAGCAGTATGTGGGATCATTTTGAGCACATACTAGAAAGTAACAAACTTTAGTGTTTAATGTCTTTTGGCAGCTATTTGCATACTTTGACTAAAAAGAAAACTGACAAAGATTTCAAAATGCACTCAATAAAAATGTATTAATAGATGTTAAGGAAGCACCCTGGTAGCCGAATGGTTACTGTGCATGCCACGTAACCACAATGTGCCTGGTTTGACTACAGTCAGTGACCCTTGTTGCCCATCTTACCCATCTTTCTCCCCTTGTTTTTTGTCTGCCACTTCACTACCCTCTATCCAATAAAAGGTAAAACATGCTAAAAATAAATAATAATTTAAAAAAAAGATGATGAGGGGAGAGGTGATAATACCACAAGGAAGAGAACAGCCAACAGTGTAGCTTTATTCTTCAGTAAAGCTGCTGTGGTCTGAGCAGACTGCAGAATACAAAAAGGAGAGAAGCAGCTTTGATGATTTTGTTAAATCAGGGAGGCATTCCTGATTATTTGAAACAGTGTCCTTCAAAAGGAGTACTGAGCCAAGCTTGACCAAACATTTATGATGCCCAGTGTTGTGCTGTTTTTTTTGTTACTTCCAAATTGAGGTGAAAGTTAAGTAAAAATGCATTTCTAAATTAAAGCTGCAAGCAGTGTTGAACAGGTCCTCGCACCTTGCGCGTCGGAGGGATTATTTTCAGGATTAGCTGTCACTGTGTGAATGCGTAAAATGTTATTTCCTATGTGTAGTACGTGGTGCTGGAGATGACATATTGGAAATTGTGCATGCATTTGATGAACTATGTGACATTTGGGCTTCACTTCCTGTTGCTTGTAGGCAATACTACATACTATAAGTGCAGCAATACATTTTCCAGAAGGCAACTGACATGGATATACATTTTCATGAATATTGGACATTGCATGTAGGAGATAACTATCACTTCCTGTGTCCACTATGTGGCACTAGACAACACCCCCTAATTATATATCATGTTGTTGTATATCATGTGTAGACCACAACGTGTACATTTCATGTAAGTTGGATGATGTTTGTCACATACGGCTGACTTCCTGTTGTCAGTGGGTGGCGCTATGACCATGACTCAATATTGATATGTAGGGTGTTTCATGAAAACTCAAAAGCTTCGCAATTTAGCATCGCAAAGGTCTTTAGGTGGCTGACTTCCTATTGGGCGAAAAAATGTATTAAAAACTTAAAAATGTATTATAACCAGAATGATGAGAGCAATGATCCCACTGAATTTCATGAACATCCAAGCAACTTTATCCCAACATGGCCCTGCGTTTGAGGTCGCTATGGAGCCTGCTGGCCACACCCGAGCCCAATCACCACAAAACTTTGCAATTGTTGCCAGTTCTTACATGTGTGCCAACTTTCGTGAGTTTTCGAGCATCCCAAGGCCCTCAAAAATGCAATGACATACTAGAATAATAATTATAATAATCTCTTCAAAAATAGGTTAGTGCCAGGGACCATTTGGCCCTGGCACTTTTGTGCTCAGGCCCTAATAAAAGCTAGTAATTGAATTTTTAAGGCCATAGTTGCCTCTTACAATCGATTGTTAGTTTTCACCCCCCCGTGTGTTTTATATTTCCAGTAGGTTTGAAATGTACAAATCACAGCCAGTGTGACTCGGATGAAAATGTCAGTCAGCTACAACTCAGCTGATGAAACAGCTCAAATGTCATGGTGAGTATTTACCCCTGGCATAGTCTGAACATGAGGCCCTCGTCTGTCCGCTTGGCTGGACACTTGGCCCTTATTCTGAATTATGTCTAATGTCACACACTTGGCTGTCCCCCTTTTCTGGTTTTTCTAGTTTGTTGCCACACACATTTCATAAAGATGCTTTTTAACATCCTTTTTCTGTCTCTTTGTCCTTCTCTGTTTGATTTGATTTGATTTGATTTGATCTGATCTGATTTGATTTGATTTGATTTGATTTGATTTGATTTGATCTGATTTTTTATTAGGATCTCTTTTAGTCCAACTGGGCTATTCTTCCAAGAGTCCTCAAACATAAAAACATCACTTTAAGGGATACAAACAGAAACAAACAATATTTGTACAAGTAAAACACTTAAAACCCACAACTAGCCCCATACATTGTACAGCACACAAATTAACATTAAACCAACAGAGTACAACAATTGATGCCCTGTGTACAGCAGGAAACCTCCCTTATATACTGTTGGCTATATTTAATGCAAACAAGGTTTGAACTGCACTACTACTTGCACAAAACATTGAGGTGTCATGACAGGTGTGATATTTTGTCTGAATCTATATGTGTGCTGGATGACTTTGAGGTGTAAACCACCTCTGAACTGACCTGCCTGTATGATGATGTTTGGCATACCTTGTAGCTTCCTCTTGGGAGCTGCATGCAATGATTTGTCAGATAGCTTTAAGGTTGGGTCGGCAGCAAATGTACAAAATGCATTTTTGTTCCTGTGTAATGTTACTGACTGAAAATCACTGACCTTTTATATTGCTTAATAATGCACACAGAGCTTATGGAGCAATACATTATGATAGAGAAAGCTTAATAATTCAAGCTAATGCCTTGCTAATGTCGGTAGCTCCTACTGGCCATCATTGAGGCCATTTGGGACCATGGTTATATCTTTATACTGCTTTGTAGAGCTACGAGCGATCAGCGGATTACAATTGTCGTATTAGAATTTTTGCCTTTGCTGTTTAAGAGCAGATGTACTGCTTGTAAAGCTTGGTATCAGTTTAAGCCACTGTAGACACAATAACCAATAAAATCTTGGATGTTAAATTTGCTGCTGTTCCTACTGGGACTGAATGATTTTAAGAAAAATCTAACAGCAATTTTTCTGACCAATTTTTTCATTTCCATTAAAATTGCCATTATTTTCTATAAACTAAACCACAGATCTGTATTTGTGGTCTGCATAGTATTAAACAAGATACATTTCAACATGGAAACATTAAGATAAAACAAGGTAGTCAGTCAGAGAAAAGTTAACTTCTAAATAAACTTGACTAGTATTCTGTAGAAAAAAATACCAGTTTATCCCACATTTATGGTAAACTTAACATTACTGAGTAATATTGAAATATAGGCCTACTTGACATTTACATTAACAGTAGCATAGTTGCCCACTTATGGTTATGACAAACTGCTGGTAAGTCACATCCGACAATGTTTTGATAAATGCTAACAACGCAGTGTTGAGAGCTCTGCACTGTAACTGCTTGAGCTAACATTAGCGTTAGCTTTAAAGACTGACAGGACACGCTGGACCACAACTCTGAACCCTCAAGGTCCCAACTAAAAACTTTCAATGTGATGACATGATGTCCTTAAATTTTTGACTCGGAGCTTCTGACAGCTTGAGCTAGCTGCTAACTACTCATCTAACATTGACAAGAGGCGGTCACCTATTTCATTTATGTAGAAGAAGACTCACCACTCTGTTGGTCTTTCACAGAGTGGAGTATCTTCAACAAAACCATCTACGGCCATGTGTAAATACTACAGACATCAGCATACAGACCATTTTAACCAGCCAAGATTTGTCTTTTTTGTTGTTTTGCCAACTCACAGAATTAACATTAATTAGTTACAGCTGAGTAAATTTTCCAACAGCAGCCATCATCATAGCCAGGAAGTCAATGTCACCTGCTTAAATTTTCACTCACTACAACACTTGAAATATAAAAACTCTTATTCAAATTTGATATAAAAACGATTAACCATTCAGCACTGGTGGGTTCAGCACACCCATCTCGAGATTGTTGTTGCATCTCTTTCTCCTTTGTCTTTCCCCCTTTTCTCTCTACTGTCTGCCTGTTTTTATAATAACAAATTTGTTTTGCTTTCTTGTTTCACACTTTACAAAGAGACACAGGCCTGAAATACAGCGCATTACACTCTCCAGACATACGGACATATCAGTGTAAATCCACCTTTTTCAGATTAACATACAATAACCTTCCATTCGCCAGTTTTTTCCTTTCTTCCCATGCACAATGTTCACATCTTGTTTGAGTAACATGTGGACGGTAAATCTTTCAGCTGCTGTTGGCAGCTTTGCTGTCAGGTTCTGTCCATGTTGACAAAACACTTGACCTTCAGGTGCAGCAAAATGTCATCTGATTTAGCATACCGAGTTTGAATTGCCACCACTCATTTTGTCATCCATGCACTGCATTTGGTTAGGAAGTGTCCGAGCCGATGCATTATAGTTCATTGAGCTTGCTTAAAGCATCTTGATTTCTAATATCATTTGGCCGTAGCATTTTTCATATCTGTTACTGCATATCTCTGTGTGACTGTTTCAGTGTAAAGAATATGAAAAGAGACCATTTACCATTATATGGTATTCTGTAGCTTTGGTACCAATTTGTTGGTCAAATAAATGGGAAATATCCTTTTTTCCCTGCATGGTAGAGATACTAGATTTATGCATTACAAATCTTTGAAGTGGCATTCATGCTGAAAACCATGATTCCAAAAAGACAGTTAGGGAAGCTATGATGCTCTGAGGTCTTGTAACATTAACAATGATATTGTGTATTGCTTTATCATTATACATAAGACAATGTTTAATTTATATTTAGAAAACACACTGTCATCTCTGTTTATCCCCCTATTTTTCTTAATTTATGCTTCTCCTTTAGTTAGCACACTAGTTTTTTTTCTAGTGTATTGTCTGTCATTCTGTATTTACCTACATATCTCATGTCCCCTGCTCACGTGATCACCAAGCCACTGTAAGGCGTGTTTGTTTAAACAAGCGTGTAACTGTAGTCATGTTTCCCAATGGTGTTGTCAAGATTAATTCTGTGTTTTACTAATGCATGCTAATGAGAAAGTTGTGTGCATTTGATTGTCAATAATGTGAAATACGGTCCTGCTCCCTAAATGCTGGCTCCGTTCAATAACCTATTAAAGTTGAATCACAGATAACTTGGCGCGCATCAGGAAAGCAATCTGAAATTTGTGCTGACATTGATCCAACAGGAAGGAGACCTATTGCTCCGATTAACACTGTTGCCCCAGGAGAGGAGTCCCTGGCCATTAATAGCCCACTGTCCTAGATTTTACTTAGACCATATAAAATACTTTTATTTATGAGACATGGAGGGACAAAGTATTGTGGACATATACCAACCTTTTTAACTATTTCAGGGAGCTGTGGTGTTGATTATGGCAAGTTTCATCTGCAGTTACTTTTTTTTTTATCTGTCTATATAACATAATTTGCTGGTTGTACGATGCTGTGATGACTACTGTGGTGTACATGGTTAAATCTTAACTATGCACTTATAGCAGCCAGTGTTGGAAGTGAACATCAATGTAAAGCTAACAGATGATGTTATGAATGTTAAAAGGGAGGTATCATGCACATTTCCAGGTTTATAGATATGTTTTTGGGTTATACTAGTATATTTTCACATGATTTACAGTTTAAAAAACTCCTTACTTATCTTATATGCAGCCCCTCAGTTCAGCCTCTGTCTTAAACAGGCCGTTTTAGCTCCTGTCTCTTTAAGACTGTTTCTGGCAGCTCAGGAGGCCACGTAATCATACAGTAGAAGTAGGATTTCACTTCTTTTTCTCCTTCTTTACACAAATTGGAAACTTCTCAAATACATCCATACATGTTGGAGCCCGAATCCAATCCAAAATATAGAAGTCGACAATGCGAACAGCCCATAGAATAACCTAAGCAACAACCTTAGCAACAAAGGCTGTGGGACAGACGGCTGTTTGTGGGCATGCGTGAATCCTGATGTGAGTTCAATGGGGATGTAGAGGTAACATTGCAAATGAAGTATCGGAGCAGGTTGAAGCCTGGTCTTTTGACTTGCAGGGAGTATTTTTACATATGTTAATCTCAGGTTTTGATAGACATGTGGCATCATAACAGTATAAAAATAACAGAGAATCACAAAAAGCATAATATGGCACTTTAAAGCAGTAGACCAAAGTCTGCACATTGTAGCATGAAACATAACTCCTTTACTCAATACTCCCTGCAAATATGTTGCACACATCATCTTATTTTTCTTAACCACTTTATTTTATAAATAACATGTGAGTTATGTCTTTTTTCAGTCTTTTTGAGGATTAAGCTATGATTCAAGACACAGATGTGGCATTTGAGGTGCCCTTAACACTATGACACAGCATTTGAAGTTAGGAATATGAATACCCTGCTACAGTTTCTTGCACTTTGGGTGTCATGTCAGAACCAGCTAATGGATGTCTTGAAACATTTTAAACAGTGCACATGAACATCTGTAAAATGCCATGGACCCTTTCTAAGTGTGCCAATTATTTAAATACCAGATGTCTGCATACTTCTGTAGTTTAATGCCAACTCATGGGAGGCTGCTATAATTAGACCCTCTCAAAATGTGATTGTCTGATCTTACAGTGAGATGAAAAGCATATAACACGAATCATGGCTGTGAAAGACAAATAGCTCATCACTTAAAGTCCCCCCCCCCCCCCCCCCCCCCTCCCCCACCCCACACCCCTCCACAAAGAACTTGGAGATACAAGATGACAGATCTTTTCAAAATTTTGGCCTCATCCATTTAATTATAAACACTGTGATAAGGGCATCTCCTTAGAATAAATATGACCAGTAATGAGGTATGGCATCGCTGTTTACGCGTGTCCTTGACATTCACTTTGAGAATAAGGAAGGGGGTAACGGCATCTTTCTAAACAGATCTTGAAAGTCCACGGGAAGGGATAAATGTCAGTGAGCTTCACTCACGAATTTTTTCTTCAGTGAAGGTCACAGAAGAAAAAAACTCATAGGACTTGTAAAACCAAGTCCTATGAGCTCAACTCACGAACCACTATGCTTTTTTTTTTTTTCTTCTTATGTGACCTTCACTATGTCTACTCTAAAAAGAATTAGCAGGATATTAATAAATAATTGGTATGTATACTACGATGAAAGTGATCCCCAGAGACAGATTTGAATATGTCTTCCATAAAAGCATGCCCTTAAACTGTCAATTAATTAGTGCGTTTAGGTAATGATAAATAATTAATTAGCATGACATTGAGGGACTTCTGGGACAATGTGACAACTAGATAAATTACAAAGCTTTACCGTAAACCAAATAATCCTGAGACTTTGGCCCATGCCACATAAATCCATTGTGTATTTGACTATCAGTGTTATCTAATTGGTGTCATCATATCTCTCCTGGCAAGAGCTTCGCCTAAGGATACCATTTGGCCGCTCCAGTGGAAGTGTACTGTGAACAGATCAATGGATGTAGTGGCCGTGATTATGTTACGATTATACACCGGAGTGTAGCCTTGTAAAGCCCAGAAAAAGGTGAGTTGAAGGGAGTTGCCACACCTCTTGGCACAGTTCCTTCGCCTGACAAAGCTCAGTGGGAAACAGAGCGGTCACTGGGATTGGCTGCAGCCCTGCCTTAGGACCAGCTGGCTCCTGAGCAGAATTAGAGCCTCCCCCCTTGTTTCCACCTGCCGTATGATGCTCAAGTGTTCCAAATCAAGCCATTATTTGCTTCATTTCCTTGCTGTCTGACTCAGCTTGCGAGAAAGTCAGCAGCTCGCCCCTATAGCTTTACATATACCTGCTTAGAGAAATAATCTTAAAAGAAACCTACAAATCAAACCAGTACATTCCAGATATGAATATAAGAATGACTTTTATACCAGCATAACAATAAGACCAAAATGTCAACATGAATTTTATTCTTCAAATATCCTTTTGAATATGACCACACCAAAGCCGGTTTTCATTTGTACGCCTCTGAATAATTGAACTTACCACTCTTAGAATTCAGTTATGATGTGGTAAATAAATCACCACAGATCCTTACGAGGCTTATGATGATTCTCGGAAGAGGTCACCTTTAACTGTGCCTCTCTCTGATGCAGGTTATGCAAGACTATGGCCTGATCTCACCAGACATCGCCTGTATACAGAGTAGCCACTGAATAAATAAAACCCTCACCCTTCCAAACACCAGCGTAAGATGCCAGGATTAGCATCTCATTAGACAGTACTTGTGCTGGGGTTTGTGGACAAAGGAGTGAGAAACGGAGCAAAAGAGGCACTGTTTGAGGTCCTTCCCTTGTATATGGAAGAGATTTAGGTTTTTGCCTTCACTGGAGAGTTACTTTGATAAATATAGAGTGCGCTTCCTTATTTTCATTGGAAAAGCCTTATTCTTTGTGGATACTGTGAGCTTGTTATGAGGCATGATCAACTGCTCTGTTAAACCAGCTGAATCATCATTGCAGAATATTGTGGCATTATTCAAGACCTCAGCAATATTGGTCAGAGGTATAGACAATTTTATAGTCAAAATACACCCCTTGCTAAAACCCTTGCACCCAGGAAGACACTGTAATCTAGTGAAAACTTGCACTGAAAGACTTGGTGACAGTTTGCGTCTGAGATAAATTGGCCACAGCAAAAGTGTCTCCTGCTGGTGGCCAGTCTGTGTTATCTGTGCCATAAACATGCAATTTCCCCTTGATTGTGCTCCCCACGGATAAGTAAACACATTTAGCAGAGCAGTAAACTACAAAAGACAAGAGCCCAAAAGACAGTAGTAATAATCTGCTTGAAGAGGCAAATTCAAACCCTAATTCACAGAGACTCTAAAGATTTTAGATATTCAGATTGTCAGCCTGCAGTAAACATTTGGTCTTTTTTTTTTTGGAGTATCTATTTATTAAGATAAAACTTGGATGCCAGTTTGTTCCCTCTGCATGGCTACAAAATACCAAGCAAGGAACCTTTATACACATGCTGATTTCCTAGATGTCTCTGGGAGATGTACTATAACTGACAGATATGAGTGAAATATGAAATGCCTGGATTGCCTGGACAGCCCAGACTATTCCAAATCACCACCTCAATTTATCCGTACAAACAGCAATCTGCACTGCTAGATGGGCAGGTTAATGTCCTAGACTTGTATGGAAAAAAACTTTCTAAAAAAGGTTAATGTTGATATGTTAATGCCGTTCCCGTGTGTGCTGTATGGCATGTTGAGTAGTGTTTTTATTCCCATATGGATTATGAAGCATATATTTCCATATCTAAGGTGAAACGATATTGCTAGCATATATATTCTCTAAATGGAGGCTGCAGTTGGGATTTTGATTGAAATGGCAGTGGTGTGTTTACCTCTGGCGGTTGATATACTGTAATCTGTTTCCAGCTCTGAGGATGTTACTGTTCCTTGTTAGTGCGGAACACAATCATAAAAATCTTCATGTCACTACGAGCGGTGCAAAAAATCATGCCGTGCATTTTTACTAAAGTTAAACTGCCTGTCTTTGCCTTGTCATCATGACATGCAGGCAGTGTCTGATATTAACTTTGTAGCTCACTGCCAAAGCTGTAAACTAAAAAACGACCTGCCAAGAATATCACCCCTTATCAGCCAAAACAATTAATATATCTTTTCAGAGAAATATGTCACCCCACATGTTCTTTTTATATTAGAATCAGGTAATGACATATTCACTGTTTCTCACTTATCTTGTCATATGTTTTAATGTTTCAGACCTGCAGACAGCACAACAGTGGAACAGGGTTAAGCTAGAGATGACATTAATTTAATTAACCATCCAGGCATTTGTACTCGATGGTTTACTCAACAGTTGGCTTTCAGATGTTTTGATTTGCTAAAATGTCTTACGAGCTGATGTCACTGCAAGAAACACTGAGCATCTCTGCCTGCTGATACAAAAGGCGGACACGGACACAGTCCAGCAGAAATGTAAACAACTGTAGACGGACTATGGATGATGACATCATTGGATCTTTTGTTAAAACCATATGTTCTGTTATCTCAGAATTCAAGGACATATATCAACAAATCCTCCAAATTAAAATACAAAATAAAACAGGTTGTAACTGTCCTCTAGCGTTTTCTGATCTGATGTTGTCCTGCATAATTTTCCTGTGCCTTCCAAACCTATTATAAATCACTCTTGATAAATGTATCTATGATTTATTTTTAGGATCTAGTCTAGTTTTATTCATTATGGTTAAGGTTTGATTTGTCACAACTTGAACAGGGTTATGGAAAGATCATGGTTTGGGTTAAAATACGTACTTCATTATGGTTAGAAAAATATTATATTAGGTTAGAGGACCTTTGTTGTCTTGGTAACAATAATAGCTATGTGGTTAAGGTTAAGGATTTATCGTTGTCATGGTTAAAAGAAACCCATGTTCACTAACGGTAGGAAACAGGAAACAATCAGCTGTCTCCCATGTTGGAAGTAAAATGTTTTGTTGATCTATTCATCCAACTTTGTGGCTCTTTAATAACAACACTCGACTTCCTACTTTGCTCCTGACAAACAAGAGTCATAATTAAGACGACTGCTAGAGGACTTTGTCAATGTTGTTTTGGGGAATTTCCTGAAACAACCGACTCTGTTGTTTTTCTTTTGAGGGCAGTCTTGCACATATACATTTAAAGTTAATAAATAAATAAGCATTGGTACATTGCATCCCTATCAAATCTTTGACTTGGATTACTTCACACTTGTAGTTTAATTCCTTTAATTTCAACCTAAGATAAGACATTATACATTGTACTGTTTTAGTTTTTAGTCCATTTGGAGGCCACAGTAAAAAAAAAAAAAGTAAAACATGAAGTCAGTGGACTGACAGGTAACTCATTCACTGGACAGTTTTAGTGACTTGTCATCTTGCATCATCCATACTACACGGACCTGCAGGGGAAAATCAAAACAAAGTTGATTTTAGTGACTGACAGCAAGTTATTCTGTTGCTCTATGGCTTTATTTACCTTCTCTGGTTGTCACAATAGAGCTGACAAAAAAAAAAAAAAAAGTTGGACATGAGCATCGGTAGGTGGACTTTACTCATCAGGAATAATAACCAAGAATTATAAACAGAGGACAAAACGAGATGTCTTATACTTGAATATTAAAAGGGCGAATTGGTTGCTGATGCTACTTACAGTTTTACACGCTTTTTATCTAATTTCTAATTATAGTCTAAGTCTAGTTTAATATTCTAATTTAGTCTATTTAGTCTTTATAACTTTTTGAATAATTTAGTTTCAAGTCCAATATGCATTTATTGCATCAAATGTGACTAAATACTTTAGGACAGTTTCACTTAAGTCTAAAACTCCCATTAGATGTGTATGTTTTTCCATTTAATGATGTTTTAATGTTTTACGAAAAGACAAGACATACATGTTGACAGCTGAATGTTATCGTCCTGCTTATAACATCACTCATCATTATAAGCAACTAATGATGCATTCAGAAATATGACCATTTAACAGGGAAACTAGTTGATCCGTATTATTGGTACTCTAATCCTGACCTCCCATCATTGGACCTTTCTTGCTACACTTGACCCGTATTCTCTCTATTATCAGACCTGACAAATTTATGCATCTCGTTAGTAATGTGAGTTATACTGTTAATGACCAGCCCTAATTAAGTAGTGTATCATCCTGTTGCATTATCTTTTCACCTCGCACCACCCAAGAATGATGGCATTGATGCATTTACAACAATTCCCTTGAAATATGTGTTTTTATTATTATTGTTAACATTGTCAGGTTTTGGTAAAGGCAGCAGAGAATGTGAACATATTCCCATCCTTTCAATTCTCAAAAGGAGGAGGAGGATTACAGCACTTACTGTTGTGTTTGTGGTAGAAACATTATGCATATAATTGCTACTGTACCCTCCTAATTCTACCAATACCACTAAAACACTTTTAATCAGCTGATATTTTTATCACTGTGGATGATGATGGAGTTCTTTGTTTGTTTGTGCTGTTAGCATTAGTAAGGATCATGTTAGCTGGGAAATGTTTTATTGTCATGATTTAAAAGGAAAGAGAAAGGGCATCATCATACAATGGAGAAGTGGTGGGAGGCACTATCAACCTCTCCCGAGGCCAGTTGTGTACTGCAATTTCTTTTTGAGATTCACAGGCACAGAGAAAAATTATCAAACCGAGCAGAAATGAAACCAAAAGGCTTCAGTTGCTCAGCACCACCAGGCCGTGGAAAAACAGAAGTTTAAATGCTACTGCTTTGTGTAGACTGAATAATGAAAAGCTACTCGGAGCCATTGTTTTGTTTCGATGATGACACTGCGGACAGTGACTAGAGGCCAGAGGGGACAAAGTGTGAGAATCGAGGCGTTCTACTGTTACAGTTTTCATGGCCAGCCAGTAATATATCCACCAATTATGATTTTAGGGCTATAATTGGCTCTTCCTGTTTAAAAATTACAATATTATTCAAATTAAAACACTTCTCACAACTCTTCTCTAGTACACCATGCTTTATTCACCAAACGTTTTCAGCTATCTCGCCTTCATCAGCGTGGTGTCTGAGGCAGCTTATGTTTCCCTTATATACAGTTAACTGATTCATCATGTCACTGAATAATACATAAGTACAAAACATAATAATCAATTTATAATATATCATAATTTCTCCAGATCTCTCCCTCTCTTTGACAAACATACCATCTCAATTGGAAATGTAAGCGAAGAGACTGGACTATTCATCTCCATTAAATGTTCTGCACCTGGATAGATGTCTTTCATTGCATCTTATGGGACTTTTATGTTCCACTATTCTTTGTTTGAGTTCTCTTGATGATTCCTACATACAGTATGCTTTTCCACAAGGACACATTAATAGATGTGTTGCATGAAATCACTCCTCTGATGTGTATTTTTCTACCTGTATGTGTATCGTTCAACCAAAAAATGGCATGTTTTCTGTATTTGAATTGCAGTAATCTGTAATTGTGTGACACTTAGAAAAAGTGTTTTTGTCATAAATCAGGACTGATACTAATAAAGCATTTAGATTTAATAATAGACATCTCCTATGGAGAGTATTAACACAGTGGAAACTGCTTATAGTGATCACGGTTACAGTGATCAACCGCTAATATGGATCAAACAGTTTGTATTAGAATCATTCCTATACAAATGCTTTTTAAATAATTTGTTCATAGTAATCAAGTAGTCCGATTACAGTGTTAATTTTGAGTCTTTTCATACATGACAACATATGGAAAAATTTTTTTAAATCTACAGTATTATTTCTATTTTTCTTTTTTTTTTACTTTACTCCCATGATAGGCTACTTAGCGGCTGCAGCACCATTAGTGCCTTGCAGTAACCCGTTTGCTTCCGGCTGGTTCCCTGAGGCTGGTGCTGCATGCACATTGAAATCATGATGGGAAAAAGAAAGTAATTTTCTCTCAATGAAAAACGTAGTCTCTGTAGCCAACGAGATGCAGCAGCAAAACAACAACTGTACTGTATTTTGAAACAGTCAGTAAGATTCAGTAAATAGCAAAGCTGTCCGTTTCATTACTTTACATTCATGCAATATATATACAAATGTCAATTAGATGGTAATCTGCATAAAAAAATAAAGAAAAAGAAGAAAAAAAAATCAGTTATAATAATCATCCGCTTATAGTGATCAATTTGACCTGGGCAGACGTGATCACTATAAGCATTTTCCACGTAAAAAATCAATACAGTCAATATTGAAAATCCTTACAAATTTTGCCACAATTTGTTTATATCACAGAAGTTCTTATGCGCAGTATGTACTGTAGAAATGCAAATGTAGGGATTCATCCTGGGATTGCTGCGGGCTGTGATTCAAACAATCTTGAAGTTGGTAACTCCTCCTGTGAACTATTGATAAGTGTGTCTGGGAACTACTACTCCAACAGTCTCCCCATGCTCCAAAGTTAAGATCATTTGATCACCCACCTCAGAGACATCCGCAGTGATTTACTCCCTGAATTTTATTTTATTTTATATCTAGCTGATCATCTATCTTACCCAGCACATGGAGCCTGGATTTGCCCTCTGTATTCTGTCTTCCAGATTACAACAGGTTCAGCAGCCTGTCCACCACCCACCACTCAGCTAAAGCCTCCGTGGGGCCTCTGGGACGTGGCTTGGTGCCGATGATCCTGCGATGTTGGTGGAGGTTTAATCCCCACACTGTGAGAAATGAGGTTCTCCTGCTCTCCCTCTTGCTCTTGCAACTTTGATCAAGCCCTAATGTGATTAGGCAGCGACCCTGACATGACTGGCCCTGGAACTTGTAAAAGAAGGGGAGGGAGGAGGAGGATGGGAGAGCATCTCATCTGACCAGTAAACCAGGAGAAGAAAGGAATTATTCTGAAGGTGTCTTTCCTCTGTTGCTTGCCTTGTGGGTAATCAAGGTTTCATGTATTCGTTTCTCCCTGGCAAAAATTGCAATCTATAATGACCTGACATTTCTTTTTTAAAACTAGCCAAGAGGCTCATGATTTGAATGTTAACCAGGTCTTTACTTCACGTAAGGTGCAATCTACTGGGAGGAAGCTTCTTTTGAATTCTACAGGATCTACGCTTCTCTCAGTTGAGCCTACATGGTGAATTAATGTAAATCTTCCACTGTGTGTATTACTGAGCAAAATGGCTGTGTAAACATCCTGTCATTGCAGTTCATCTGCATTAATAAAAAACCTGCTACAACATCAGTAATTCACATGAGACTGGTGCTGCACTACACTCCTTCACAGATATCTCTCATTCAAAATCATCCAATGAGCCTGTTTGCTGTGTCGTGCAGCGGCCTGCTCCCGTACTGTATGTGCTGCACATTATTCTTGCCGTCAGCTCGCTGATGATGTGTGGGGTGACGTGCGGTGCCTTAACTTCAGAGGCCAAATGTGTCAAGTCTCGATATATTAACTTCCCTCTAATGGACTTTATCAACCACAGTGCAGAAAGTCATGGAGATTAGAGAGGGAGGGAGTGGATGTTTGATTATTTTTGCATTCTGTTTGGTTCCTCACACCATGACAGCAGTTACATGCAGATACTTTAAATGCCTTTTGGAATCTGTCCTATAAGGCATCACGCTTGATTTTCAGGTACCTGCTGATACAGAGGCTGGCCGCTGCCCCGTAATCCTCACTTGTAATGTGTTCATAGTGACTGAAGGCATGTTTTCTGTGTTTAATGCCCCCAAGGAACATGTATACCATTGGACCCATAGAAATTAGACAAGTACACGTGTACTCTGTGTTTTTAATGAGTATTTCAGTCAGATACTAGCTTGAAGATCCACCTACATATTGTGTATTCCTCGCTTGCTTTGGCAACCCAAAAGGGACAATGTCAAAGAAGAGACAGAATGTGAAAGATGTCCTGTACAATTGGCAGCAAGATGGGAAAAGATGCTGCACCACAAGGGATCCTTTGCCATTAGTCTAGAATGAGGGAGCTGGTGTAGAATGGAAATAGGCTGATTTACTTTGGATCAAGAAAACATGTGTCAAATCACTCACATTGCTGATCATACTAAACACTTTATTTTTGACCAAACATTTAGAAAATAAGTAGATGCATATATTATGCTGCAGACGTTAAAAACATGGATGTGGACCTAACAAAGCCACATAATCTACTGCTGACGCAAATTTTACAGGAGTGTACAGTAGGTCCATATATGACTTATGTTGACTCATAACAGCAACCAGTACAGGAATTCTAACACTCACAGGTCTCTTGTATAATCCTCCCTATCCTCTTTAGCTGCAGGGGCTGATAATTGTCACAGATGACATTTTCAAAGTAGGGATGAGTAAGCTATATAATTAGAGCAAAAATACAGATCAACACAGACGTATCAGTCATCAATCCTGTTGCCTAAAAATCACGTTTATATGAGTTTGATTAGTTAACTTAGGTTCAGGAGCAGGGCCACACCTCAACCGCACCTCTAATCACCTGTCAAGCCTACTTATACCTGGTCAACCCACCCTGCCCTGTTTGTCTCAGATTTCTCGACCCACCCTCCCTTTCCCTTCCCTTCATCCATTCACCTTCCTACCCCATCCCTCCCTCTGCTCATCCCTACCCACAGCTCTTCACCATCTCTTCCCTCCTCCCCTTTTCCCTGCCTATTCAATCTGGTGCTGCCTCTCCCACATCTCATTCTGAGGGCCTGTAATCAGCTTGGGCGGAAACATGCCTGTGATGGAAACCTCACACTGAGTCTCCCTCCGCTCGGGCTACAGTATGTCCTCCCAGACTAGCCTAACTGACGACATCCTCCTTCCTCCGTCACCCCTCCCCTTTACGTCCATTCATCCATCCTCCACATCCAGTACCTCCTCAGTTTCCATTAAACCTTTAAATGACACATGTTGACACATGATGTGGTCCATACTAGTGAAATACTACTTAATTGCAACAGCAAATGCATCTTTTAGGAAACATAATTCTGGCTGAATTACGTTATTTTTCAACATGATGAGAAAATGTTGATGTTGATACTGAACATACTGAGTTTGGGGTGTTTTTTGAGTGTTTTTGCTGCCAATTATCTAATCTTGCAGTACAATATCTGCAGATAGTAACAACAGAAATATTTAAAATTTGATGGTACTGGCAGTGCTTGATTAAGGTTAGGAGAAGATGGTCTTGGTTTACTGCAGAAAAAAGTCACAGTGACTTGAATCACAACGTGTTTATTAACATTTTTCCAAAATCACAATCTTCCAGTAACCTTAACCAAAGTGCTCTTGTTGCTTAAATAGGATGTGAACCCGTGTCTCTGGTGTCAGAGTCCTGCGTCTTGTACATTCATCATCCACCCTGACATCTTCCCCCTGACTTCAGTGTGATATATAAATATAGTGCTTCATTTGTTCAAAAAGTCATTGCCTATGAACATAATCCTGGCAGCGATTAAGTTTGTTAACGCAACATAATTGGGAAAACAATTTAGAAGCATATAAACATAATTTCTAGGGGACAGGGTTGCACTTAACTATGCTGTCAGCCTCTGCAGATAATGTATTATGTATTAAGGTTATTTTGTACTATAAGGCAGAAAATGCTTGTGAAATCAAGTATTTAATAATGAGTGGTATCTTCAAGTGGGTATAAAAGACAGGATTTTAAGGTGAGAATAGCACACATGAATGCAAAATACTTTGCAAAAGCTGTCATCAAAAGTCTGTTTACATTTTTGCGAAAGCTTTGAAATTCCCCTTTTGCTCCATTAGCTCTTACCATGCTAAAAGAGAGCGCTCGCTGCCTGCTTCACTGCATTTTGAGTCCATCCACATTCAACAGCATCGGTCGAAGCTGTGTGGAGCTAGACAGGAACATAAACTAACAGAGATGCCTGCGTTGTGGCTTTGATAGATCTGGCGTTAAACATAGCATTTAATTAAGGTTAATTTGTATGTTTTTTCTGATGGCTAAATGTAAGGACCACAAATTGAGTCTATTATGAGGACTATCAACAGTAACTAAGTAGTGCTAAGAGCACATTGTGAGTGCACTTGTCAACTGTTTAGGCCAGTACTCTGACAGATATTTATACAGATTTTCTTAGCTTTTTCTGTATTGTTTGCTGGTAGCTGATAGCTTCTAGATAGAAGCAGCATAACCACCATCCCATAAATGCCAGGATGAGGAAGTACTGTAATGGCACATTTCAAATTTTCTTGAAATCATCTGAGGCTCAACCACCACTTAAAAGAGCAGGTGACCTATTTTTTGTCCCATTTTGAACATGAATTATTCCATAAAATAAATATATGGCATGCATTTCGTGTATGGAGACTGGAGACTTTGTGTAGTGCTGTGACCATAGGTGGACATTTGTCTGAATCATACTGAAGTTAGTGGTTAAATAATGCAAATGGAAGATACGAAATGCAAAAAAAATGTTGTGATAGCCAGTTGTTACGCAGATAGTTTAAAATAAGCTGTGATCATAACAGAAAGGTTAAAACTCACTTCCATTTCGCATCCCTGGCCTATGAGTCAGACTTTTTTTTTTTTTTTTTTGTCAGTCACAGACGAAGCAGAGCCCAGGTGGGCAGTTATTTTTAAGAAAATGTAGAAGATTATTATATTAAGTAATACCATTTATCTCCTTGTGTTAATTGAGTTGAGTGCTGGTCCAGTGCTTACATTGAGAGCCACTGGTTTGAAGCAAAAGACCAAAGCTACACTTTGCATTATACTATCCTCATATTCAAGACAAAGAGAAGAGATTGAAAGATAGTTAAGCTGTTTAAGTGTGAATAATTAACATTATGGCCTATTGTTTGGTAGATATATTTTTAAGACTTTATTTGTACTTGCTTGGTTTTTATAGTGTTAGTAATCTCTTTACCCTGTACACACTTCCATATCAACAAATGTACTGCAGAGAAACAGATTTACTTTTTCCATCCGAGCTTTGGCCTCAAAAATGAAACGCATGCATCTCCCCACTCCTGCCAGAATAGAAAACATACAAGTAGTTTACATCCCACACAGAGTGAGCCCAGACATCCCACCTTATCCTGTGTTGGCTTTTTGTTACTTTTGTTCTTCAACATTACACACATACACAAACACACACCTGCTGTCCTTTCAGCTGCATGGTGGACTATAGTACATCAACAGAGACCTCGAAGTAGATCTAAAGCAGTGTCCTACCCAAGGGAAGTCAATCAAAGCCTCCCAGCAGTGAGCCATTTCTCCAGGCCTAGCTGATCATTTTCCCTCTAATATCCCCAGTCCTGGCAGCTCAGAGGCTGATCAATGTTGTTGAAAACAGAAAACTGTCCATTCTGTCTGGGAGCGGTGGGGGAAGTGAAAAACACACAGAATTAATGACTTTGTAAATGGAAGCGGGGTTAGACTTTGTGACACCCATGGTTTTCCCCCCTCAAAACGCGTTCCTGTCGTCCTCATCACAAACGAATTAGCAATTCAGAGCGTGGCCCTGGGGTTGCCGAGTGTTTATGTGGATGCCCAGTGTGATGAAGGCTCACATTTGTTTCCTGTCACTGACCTGTCACTCACTCGGCCATTAGAGCCGAAGGCAACGCTGATTTTTAGCCTCAAATAGTAGGAAAGCTGTGACCAAAGAGGGATGGACAGAAAGAAAGAAAAAAGAGGAGAGGAGAGATGTTTACCAACCTCACACCCTGCACTTAATCATCCGCACACACACACACCCAAACAAAGCAGACATTATACCATCAAAGCTTTCAGGGAGAAATGCCCTTCACAAAAGTGGTGAGCTGGCACACTCTGCTTCACAGTAGATTACATGGTGAGAGAGACGGAGCTGTTTTAAACATTATTATATGGGATCAATATTCCTAATTAGCACTTCTAAAGCAGCCTAAAGTATTGGTTTGATTTTTAGATTATATTTTCCAATGCATGGATCAATTAGCTATTTGAAGTTTCATCTTACTTTTGCTACAGTAATTCTCGCCCTTGCAGTTTCGTGAAGACGGCTCCTTCGCCTTCATGGGACATATGGAGGGGAACCATATCCTTTTAGAAAGAAACTTTGAGCTGAGAGTTGTGTCTTAGCCCCAAAGTACACACCTCATGTTGTGTAATGTTGATTAAAGGTGAAGTGCATTACATTTAAATGGCATTTAATGCTGTACATCACACTGATCCAGGATGCCAACAGCAGGTGTTAAATGAGATTCAGCGTGAGGAATGTTTGTGGGTTGATGATGGAAGAAATAGGGCCTTGTGTTATGCAGAGGGTTAATTTATATTCACTGATACTGTATGCCTTCACTCTTCCATTCATCTATCCATTTTCTTTACCCTTTATCCTCTAGAGGGTCACAGGGGGACTAGAGCCAATCTCAGCTGACACTGGGTGAGAGGCAGGATACACCCTGGAGAGGTGACCAATCAATCACAGGACTAACATATAGTATAGAGAGACAGACAGCCATTCACACTCACATTAACACCTACGGGCAATTTAGAGTCACCAGTTAACCTCATCTGCATGTTTTTGGTCGAGGGAGGAAGCCTGCAGTACCTGCAGAGAACCCTTGCACGTACAGGAGAAAATGCAAACTCCACACACAAAGGCCCCAACCGGCGGGTTCGAAACCAGAACCCTCTTGTTGTGAAGCGACAGTGGTAACCACTGCACCACCGTGCACTGTTCACTCTTACACTATCCCCTAAATGCAAAGTTATGTTTGTCACCCAAACGCATTGCGCCCTAATAAACATGTTGAATACATTTCACATGAAACATTTACAGAGCCGATTTTTGACATTTGAAATCTACATTGTTTACATTCATGTTTTCTAGCCTGCAGTCTTCTTCTTCCTTGGCTTTGTTTGCGACATTATTTGGCAGGTCACCGTCACCAACTGCGGTCACACATGTAATAATGTTATAATGTCGGATGTTCATATTAAACCTGACCAAATTGTCAAATAATGAGGTAAACATATGTAGAAGCAATCTGTGAGCAAAAAGCACTACTTCAGACTGCTCTGAACGCTCGGTTTCAAACGTTTTTTTCTACTCAGCCCAAGCCAATGTCAGCTTGTGACAGATTTCTTTATATGGTCATCTGCTCCACGCACAGCACATGAGTTCACTGCTCCGCTGGTAGCTGGTACGCTGTGAGTGTTTTTCCATTACACAGCACAGCAAAGTAAAATAAGCTGTTTGCCTGTTGGAGGTGTGCTGGTTGTGTGCAGTTCTTCATCAGACATCATCATCACTGTGGCTGTTTCTGCTTGTACTATTACTCCCTGCATTATTTCTAAGTGATCCGCTGAACAAAGAGCTCCAAATCTTGTAGTGTTGACCAGTTTTAGCACCACTAATGAAGCTCTGCTCAGTCAGTGAGGAACACTGGTAAATTCTTCACAATGAAAGCCCCTGTTATTTAGTCATTTAAAAGCTTTTAATATGAAGCAGCAAGAGCAGGAAATGTTGGGTTTTCATCAGCAGTAACTTAACACAACTGTGCTACAGCTGCCCATCGGCAGGCTGCCGGAAAGCTGGCCAATCAGAACAGAGTGGGCTCATCAGGAGGGGGGGCCTTAAAGAGACAGGAGCTAAGACTGCCTGTTAGAGACAGAGGCTGAACTGAGGGGTTGCATAAAGTTTTTTGAATTGTGAATCATGCAAAGCTACTCTAGTGGAGTCCCAGAATAAAAATATAGAGCTGGAAATGAGCATAACTGTTCCCTTTTAAACGAGGCTGAGGGGATCTACTGTCAGGTGATAATTCTCTGTAGGTTTTTCACTGAGTAACCCATTTTTATGTGATCCATTCTCAATATTAATTAGAGCAGCTTTACAAGATAACCCAGTCTGCTCATAAAAATAAACACGCATCCTCAAAAACTATTACAGAGCAAGCTCAGCCTCACTATCAGGTTGTTTTGTTGTTTTCCACATTTTTTGTGTGTTTCTCATTTACTTGTAGGATTATTTATTTGTAGAATTGTCAACAGATGAACAAACTGTAGTGTATCAAAATGTGAAACCTTCAACTAATGTAAATACTGTACATGTTGATATTTCAAAGATTTCAACCCAGTCATACTGTCACACTTGGTTTTCAAACATTGCAATGATGGGCTGTAATGCTTTGGCTTGGGCTTTGACTTTAAAAGGTTGTCTGATGGACTAAAAACACCAAATGACGATTTATTGTTATAAAGCATACCAGCTTCTCACTTTAAGACTGTGGTCCTTTTAACATGCATTTGTATATGAGTAGCACTTTATAGACTGTAATAAAGCAGAATGATGCTGGCAGCATAAAACAGGCTAATCAGCGTGTGTGTTGTTTTGCACCACATTTTTATCCACCACTTCCATATAGGATGACAGCTCATTGTAGCAGCGCAGTCTTTTTAAATTCAATAGCAGTCATGTCAGCTCAGGTTTTATATATGTGGTGTTTGTCCATCGCTGACCCTAATTATTTAAATGTAGCATTAATCCTTTGAATCCAGGCGATTGTGAAGCTGAATTGGGGTCAGCCAGAGGTTAATGATGGTCAGAATTATCTGGTTGGTTCCAAGATAGTCTTTTCAAAAACCTGCATTTAATGTGGCTGCAGAGTAATTATAGCTTGTAGACTCACTTTTGCCCACCTTGCAGACGGTCTGTTTTATTCATGTTTGGGGATGTGGAAGCAATTTTAATCTTTACCCTGTTGAAATATCCTTTGTATATTTAGACACACTACCAAATGGTTCTTACATTTGATGTTTTTGTTGATATTTGTCAAATGTTATCAACGCTACAAGTAGCCCATCACACACGACAGTTTAATAGTACAGATCTCAGTGGGCTATGTGGCAAGGTTTGACTGCTTTTGAATTCTCTCAAAAGATTGTGAGCGTGTGATATTTCAGTGTGCTACAGCCTAATCAATAAGAACTTGGGTGGCCACTTACACGTTCTGAATGGAGGCATTCACTTCCTCACAAACACACAGCACAGAGCAAATTGAAAGCAATGAATAGAGAAAAAACAATCAAGCTACTGTAGGTGAAAAAAATGTTGGGAATACTAATTCAATACTTCTTGAAAGCTTTCAATGTGATTTTGACATGTCAGTTGAGTTTTTCCTCAGACTCCACTGCAATCATTGTACATCAACAACTCCAAGTGTTACTGGAAGGTACATAGGAGATACAATACTACTCTTAATAATCAGAGTGTGTTTCCACAGTCTGCTGTCAGGTAAAGTAGCTGGTTGCCTCTTCTTCCTCATCATTAAACCTTGTGTGCTGTCTGCGCCTGCATGTTGGTCAAACTATCGCAAGCTATAATGATAATGGTAAAGTTTTTATTGTGCTTATAAATGTTCCCAGGCTACACAAGTTTAAAAGATCCAGACTGCAGTGCATACATTTCCAAATAAGACTTCAAAAAGTCCAAAGATAAACCACATTTTCATGCCTTCATGTCCACACCACAATTCACAGCTTGCTAATTTAGCATAACATATAACCTATAATCTGAAACTGAAGACCCTGGAAAGTGTCTTTTCTAGGCTTTTGAGACAAAACTTTCCCATGAATTTACAAGAGGTTTTTGTCATCAAGTCGTACCAGCACTCGGATGCTATCAGGTGCTGCTTGATGTTGAATTCCCACTGGCATATCATTATCCGTCATGTTTGTTTTTCTGCTGCTCATGCTGCATGCACATTTTTTAAAACAAAAGGAATTATAACACTCTCATTGTTGTTTAACCTGCTTTAAACACAATACAAACAATAATTACATGGCTCAAATATGCAGACAATTTTTTTTTTTTTCTGAAACATTATGGAATGATGACAAAATTGCCATTGTGATTCGTAACTGAATCAATATCCCCCTATCCCTACAGGTCACTTTTGGAAAACATTAAATATGTCAGCTTATTGCACAGAGTGCAGTCATCATGCTCTGAATGGGTAAAGGAGCCCAAATCCTTACCTGTTTGTGATCCTAATAAGGAGATCAGGCAGGCTGACAAGAAGGGCTTTGACTTAATTAATAACTTGTCATGGCTTAGCTGGCATACATGTAGTGTTATATGCCTTACAGCTCTCATCAGGTCTAACATGACGGCACTGCTAGCCCGTGACTTGGCATAAGCAGTATCTAAGGAGGAGTGCATGGGGCCCAGGGGTGCACTTGATTTGGTCATCAACATAATGAGGTAATTTTAAACAGATTGCCGCTGAGACAGATAATAGGCACATCATCAATGTGCTGGCTTGACCTTTACTAACAAAGCATAAAACTGTCTTCCTCTGGCTGGATGTTCATGTCCTCAGGGCAGTATTGCATTAAGCCTACATATCAAGTGCAGTTTTTGCTTCTTTGATCTATTTTTGCTCATCGAAAATTACGTAAACTATTATTGATATTTTTATCAGTCTGTACCATTTCCAGATTGATTGACAGGTCTTTTAATATGACTGACTACACAAGAACTAAATCTGTGTTATGAGTATTTTTTTGTCATTAAAGTAAAATTTCTTCAATTATAGTTAGCTGACCGACACACAAGATGCTTGTTTGAATTATTTTATATTATCTAGAAGTCAAACCCTTTAACTGTTTAATTTGCTCATGTTTTCAAATTGAACATCAGCAGAAATGGAAGCTTTAAAGAACAAATTACTGCATAATAGTAAGATTAGAAAGTATCTTAATGAAATTAAGATACTGATTAAGATGAGTGCTGCTACTGACAAAAAAAATGTTCAGGGAAGGTTCAGATACAAAACATACATGTAAATAATATTAGTTTAAATTATTGGTAACACTTCAAGTCATTTAATACATGTTTTATTATCACACTATAATATAGTTGTAAGCAGATATGAGAACATTTTTAGGTGTTAATTGATGTACAGTATTTGTCAGGAATTATAACTTCTCCTATTTATTATCAGCCTCCATATATAAGTGGCCACAGGAGAATTTACATTGTTGACAAATGCATTAATAAACACTTACATCTCCTTACAAATACTTTGTAGCGTGTTATAAACCATGTATTAAATGTTTATCTACTGCTTATACATGCTAGATAAGAGGGGTTAAAGTAAAGTGTTACCATTTCTTAACCCAAACTGGATTCATTGCCAAACTTAAATCACAATTTTGTGCCAGTCCATCAAGTATTATGCAAGATATTTCAGTCTGGGTCAAAGAGATGAACCAACTCATAATGGCATCCTGAGAGCCCTGCTGCTAGCGTCACTAAAACTGTCCACAGTCCATTTAATTATAAAAAGAAGGAGATCCTAAATTAAATTCTAAAATAAGACACCTTTTACATATTGATCTTATAGGTACTGAATCTATACATATTTTGCTTTATTGAAAATGCTTCCATGTTCAGTATAGAAAAGGATCCATCTTGCTTTGAAACTGCAGAGCATTAAATGATGGGACTGGCTCCGCGAGCCTGTTATTTACTTTGTACAAATTGACAACCTCAAACAGAAACTGTGTTCTGACCGATGTTGTCATCTCACCATGCTGCTCAATGAGAGATGAGCTCTATCTGTTCAGTGAAAAGTTGTGGAGTGCTTTTGGGGAGATACTGTATGCCAACCTGTATGTACTGTCAAGTAGCCTGATCTGGTGTAGCTACAGGCTTTCATTTCAAGGGCCCATTTGATTTTATTTTTACCTCATCTGCACTGTGCTCCCTTTGCTGAGGAGGAAGCAAGGCCGTCACACCTGCTTTAATGAGCAAAATGTCCCTCTGAGGAACAGAAACAAAACAACAACCTTAAACAAATAGAACAACTTAAGTACAGTTTTAAATTGATCAGCTAATGAAGTAGCTCATTACGGCCTATTGGCTCTTTTAATAACAATCAGCACATGACTTTATAAGCATCATGTTGAAAAATAAATTCCAAATGCTTAGCATTGCAAATAAATGTAAAAATAAATTAATAAACAAATGTAATAACACAGCATAATAGTCCACATGTATCACGGGTTGTTATGATGCCTGTTATCGACGTCCCAGTCATTAGTCATCATAGACAAATGCTCACTGTTGCTGGCAACAGACAGAGAGATGGAGGACAGCAGTGTGTTAAAGACTGCATTTTTCATATTCTTCCTCCAACCAAATCTTTGACTGTGTTGTTACACTTAATATGCCTAATTACACCTTTTTGTATGCAAATTCTCAAGAGATATGAACAAGTTCTATTTTCTATTGTTTGTCTGTGTCTTAATATGATTTGGCATGTGTTTTGCATACTAGACCGAAATGTTTTGAACATTATATTACTTTTGACATGTAATTACCTGCTGTCTAGCCCCACAGAGGTTGTGAATTGTCTCATATTTATTATCAGTGATATAGGCTTGAAAAAGTTTAAGATTCAAGATTAACTCTATTGTCATTCAGACTACACACAGGACAAGTGCACAGCAGAACAAAATTACCTTGCATGCTTTATGATGTTTTTCTAAAATAAACGTGCTTCTCAGATTAATGTTTCCTTCTCCTCTCAGTCCTTGTCAACAGTACAGTAGATCACATCATGGGGAGAAGCACTGCAGATTAAAAATGTCAGTTTCAAACATCACACTCTACTTTATGATACTGTACACAGCACGGGGTTGGGAATGCACACAGGACACGGGAATCTGAACAAGGACTCTTTGCTCGAATGTCACAGAGAAAACACCTGCTAGAGCCACATTCATGTGCGCGCACACACACGACGTGACTGTCTTGACTCCTTGTGACAGGACTATACACTCTAATCGTTAGGGTTCAACCAGTGTGCTACGTGCTTCAGTCTGAATAATGTTTCTCCATTCTCCAGCCTCCTAAGCCACACTGGCCTTTGACTTGTTTACACAGATTAAAGATGTGATGTTGAAGCATGTGCTGGATCAAACAGCGCCTCTGCCGAGGCGTAACAAATGTCAGCATGATGAAGGTGAGGACTCTAATGCTGTATTATCTCTGCTACATTGTTTAGTGGAACTGCAGGGGAAGCAGGTGTGATGAATGTCCAGCAGAGACGGACACACATTTCTACCTGTCTCCACCTGTCTGTGGAGGGGGTGGGGGGCAATCTATTTAGCCAGGGGGGTTGGGGGTTGGGTCAGGCAATCCAATCTGAAGATGTTTGCTGGTTGACGGGGTGGAAGCGGTGAATGGACATGGCACAGTTTGGCCCTGGGAGATTTCTGTCTGACACTGCCAGGGAAGATAGACAGGAGCAGGGTCAAGGACAAAATGGGAAGGTCCGCGCAGGAAAGGCAGGTGTCACCTGATGTATTGTGGGTTAACAGCCTCAGAATGATGTTACCATTGGCTCAGCCCACAGCACAGACATCTATAAAATAAAGCTGAATTTTTCTCAGCCTCTTCTCTGCATGCCTCTGATATTACACAATCATTCACATTTAGTTTATGTGTGTAAAATCTGACCAGAAAAATAGAGAAGGGAAACCGTCTGATGCAAAAAAAAGTGAGAATTTTTTAATATGCTCAGTATGTGCACGAATGAAGGTACTCAATGGCATGAAGAACACAGAAAAGGGTTGGATCAGCAACTACTCTGGATTGCAACGCATTTCAAGCTCAATGCCGCCTGAGGAACAGCGCCAAGCTTAAAACGTGTTGCAATGCGAGTAGTTTCGCTGACTCACTTGGGAAGCCTTTTCCCATTTCTCATGGTTACGTTAAATCCAAAACATAATACTCTTGCTCTGTAGTTATGTAAAAAATAAAATACAAATCATAGAAGCTAAATCACAAAATATGTTGGCATTGCCTCCCAAAATGACTCATGTTGGCTTTATAATACAAAATACTGATATATGACTATTTTTGGATATGCCATTGCTATGGTGAAAATTTGGTTAGGTTTAGCCATGAAAACTGTTTGGTTAATGTTAGGGAAACATCTCCCATCTCCATTCCGTTACTTTCCACCTCACCTCATGAAGGACACACAACTTCCTGCAACAGGCATTTAATCAACAAAGCAAGTGATTTGGTCTCAGAGGAATGCTGTTTGTTTCCCCTTCCTACAAGCAGTCAACATTGGTTTCTTTTAACAATTGTGACAGTAATTTTCTAACCTTCCAAGTATTTTTTTTTTTAAACCCTAAACCATATTTCCTTAAAGGGACAGAAATTTCAACATCTATGGATCCTGCACATAACCACCTGTAAAAACAAAACTTTTTTACACTTCAGTTTTTGCACGGATCGGAGCTTTATTGCTGCTAGCAATAATTTCATATTTAGTGTACAGAAATGAGAGTGTGATTGCTCTTCTCATCTGACTCAGCAAAGCAAAGCAGAAAGCAAATAAGCAAATAAGCAAATTTCCCTACCTTTAACCATACCATAGTTACCATGAGCACATTAAAAAGATTGGTATTGGACATAAAGAGTTGTCACATCTTCCAGAGTTTTGCTGAGTTGTCTAACATCAACATTCTTGTCTGGGTTTGACCCGCCTCAAACCTATGAGGTTTTATGGCTCCAAAGAGTCCTACTTACATGGCAGCTAGAGGTCCTTTAAAATGAACAAAGGTCATGTCAGGCTTTTGAACAAATGACAGGTGCTGTGACTTTTCTTGTGAGTACAGTCTCATAAAGTAATAACTAGTCATTTCCATCAGTGAAATAATGAATTAAGAGTGACATCACTTATCAGCACAAAATGCAAAGCTTATTTTTGAAGTCATCCATCGCTAAAGCTGTATGAGTCAACAGTCAGTCTGTCAACAACATTTAAATTGGTTTTCAAACTCTTCACTTAGATAATGAATCGCATATAGCCTCATCAACAGTGAATGTGGGTAAAGCTCCCCCTAGACAAATACTACTCTGGTAAAAAGATCATTAGATTATGTTGGTGTCACATATCTGAGAGAAAAACAGGCTGTGTTTTAAACGAGTAAAATAATTATAATTTTGCACAGTGACCTTTTCTCTGACCCTTTTTTAAAAGCTGCTCTGCTGACAGGCTCTAATTAACATTAGCCTCTAGCAGCTGGTGTCTTCTGGGAAGCGGAGAACAATCCCGGCCAGGCTGTAGTCCTGTAAAACACAGCAAAAGGCCATCAGTTCATCTGTTCATCCTCCCTCTTCCTCTCATCACCCACCTCCTTGGCGTCTCCCACTCCAGCAGAGAAAAAAAAAACAAAAAACAGAGAGATTCTCACAGATGCTGCTGTTAGAGATGCATTCTCTCAGGTTTTACATTTAATCCTTTTACTCCACATTTACAGTCATGTAGGTGACTGACAGCTGGCTGCAAGCACTTAAGGACATGTAGGAAGTTGGTGAGTTCAAACAGGTTTAGATCATGATCATTATTAGGGCCTAAGCATGGAAGTGTGAGGAACCTGTTGTTTTGTAAAGATTATTATCATCATTCCCCTATGCCACTGGATTTTTGAGGGGCTTGGGATGCCCAAAAACTGGAAATTGGCACATGCATCAGAACTGGCGAAAATTGCAAAGTTCTGTAGTGATTGGGCTCGGTTTTGGCCAGCAGGCTCCATAGTGCCCCCAAACACAGGGCCATGTTGAGATAAAGTTGCTTGGATGTTCATGAAAACTGGTGGGATCATTGCTCTCATCATTCTGGTCATGATGCATTTTTTTTTTTTTTTTTTTCGCCAGACAGGAATTCAGCCATTTTGGATTTTGTGTGTCAATTTTCATTTTACAAACACATGTTTTGGCCTTTAGTATGGAAATAAACTCGCAATTGGGATTGGGCATGACATGTCGGCTCTATAACGCCCCCTAATTACTTTTAGCATTTCTGAGGTGTTAGGGGTGCCTGAAAAATCATGAAACTTTGCAGATGCATCAGAAGTGGTGTCACTTGATATTTGATGTGGGTCTTGGGTTGGGGTGTGGCAAAATGACTTGAGGGCTTAGAAAATTTCAAAGTCAAAGCCCCCACCTTTAAATTTGACGTATATGTACAAAATTTGGTAGGCAGACTTAAAAAAAAGCCTCTTGGACCCATACCCTAAGTCCAATAGGAAGTCAGCTATTTTGAATCTACTGTGCATTAATATTTCAGTTAAGTAGTGTTGCCTATGGGCAACAAGAGGTGAAGCCTAAATGACACATAGTTCATTAAATGCATACGCAATCACCAATATGTCATCTCCAGTACCATGCACTGCACACAGAAAATAATATTTTACCCATTCACACAGTGTCCACTAATCATCAAAATTCAGAGCCGTGTCAACAGATCTCCAGCAGCGATACCACGGCTGCCGCTCCCTCCGCGTACAAGGTGCAAGGGCCCGTTCATCACTGCTTGCAGCTTTAATTAGGATTTATTATTCATATTCGAATGATGAATCTCATCAGAAAGGTGTTATCAATCTGGCAGGTAGTTGTTTGGATAATCTTGGTTTGGATTTGATGACTGTTATGTAGATTCACACACCAAGTGTTGTGAGGCATATTGTCACATTAGGATATGCCACTGTCCTAGTTCCCGGTGTCCACACTCCAGTAAAACAGCAATTCTATCACATTTGCTTCTCAGATCAGGGTTTTCTGGCAATTGCACCTTTACATCTTTCTCTTTTGGTATGGTGTGTGTTTTTTCTCTTTTGGTCTGGTATGGTGTGTGTCTTCTAGTGTGCCACGGGTTAAAATGATGCAACACTACGGGACACGACCAGGGTGTAGAGATTGCATTTTGATTATCAAAACTCTAGTCTGTTTGCACTATTGAAGGCTACAAATCAATGAGTATGCGCTCTGAAGTTGACTGTCCTTGATCTGAGAGGCACTTCCATCAGCTTGCTGGAAGATGTGCCGAGCACCCCTTTTCAGCTTCTCTAAAACTGACGTCATCAAAGATTTAGGTCCTGATATCACAAACTTGTGCAGAGGCAGTGATGGATGACTACAGACATCATCTCAGTGCTGTTTGGTTCTGTATTTACTGTTTACCTCTGTAAACCCTTACTCAGGTTGCAGTATCAATATCGATCCACTGTCTAAATATTTGCTGGTTTCTGAAACTGCCAGCTGAAGCACTGGGAGCTCTCCAGATCTTTTCACCTTACATACATTTTTTCTCATCTGTCACACTTAAACGATTTTCTGACATTTTAATTTTTTTGATGTTAAAGCAAAGGTAATATAAACCCCTGAGTGTGTTTTCAAATCTATGATCGGTTCAGATTTTTCAGTCAAGGTCAAACACAACTCATAGAATAACCCCTCACTGAGATAAAATGAGGTAGAGTGAGAATACCTAGTAAAAACGATTCCCCATACCTTCTGCAATTTGTGCGGAGAAGTACTCCCTACACACCTGCCATTTCTCACTGAAAAAATCAATCAGCTGCATCACGGGGGCTCATTTTCATCATCATTTCATTGACTTTCTCCTCGTCTAAATTTTCTTTACAACTACCCAGTGATACAGCTCGAGGCTAAGGAGATCATAGTACGTCTTAATGAGCTGGTGTGTGCATGCACTTCTTTTTCCTTTTAGCCTTGTTAGCTGACATTTACTGAAGGTGCTCACATGTTGCTGACAAAAGCATTCCCAGTAATGCTCTTGCTAGGTGAGGCACGTATGGCTCTTTGCTTGATCTTGGCAGTTCTGAGGCATGATCATCACACAAGCGGTCAGAAGAACAAACCAGGTGATGGAGAAGCACCCTGCTGGGGTTTTGTGTTGATGTAGCAATTTTATGAATGAAATTAATGGTCCTGCACATGGTAGGATTAATAAAGCAACAAAGAGTGTTTTGATTGTTTTGTAGTTAATACACAGTATATGATGCAAGTCACCATGCAAATCAACATGTGCATGTTATTTATATTTTTGGGTTTGACCAAGATCAGGCCCATAATTAATAACACTCTCTGTGTTGTTGGTCTCAGAAATGAGGGAGTTTCCTCCCTGACATCTGCATAAAAACCCAATTTTAAAATATATGTTTTTTTTTTTCTTTTGTACATACTGCTTACTTATAATGTGCTTTTGTAAATTGAAATTGAGTCAGCCATTAAAGGCCTAAATGTATCCTACATTTTTATTAGTGGGTTATCAACACTCAACTTAATTTAAGATTTATACTCACCTTTATTGTGAAAACTATCTCATAACAAAGATAACAAAGTAACTTCTAAAAATGTAATATGCTGTCTCATTAAACTGGTCTTGAATGCATTTAAACCTTTTAGTTTAATCTATATCAAATGATATCAACATTCAAGTCATTGAGGTAAATGAAGGATGTTCAGTATTTTAGATATTGAGCAAGAAAAACTGAAATAATTACATTCATCTGAAGTGTTGTTACATTATTTGTCACTATTATTACATCATCAATAATAATCACCAATTAATGCAATAACATTTATTTAACCCCATATTTAAACAGGTCATTGAGATCAGGATTTCTTTTTCAAGAGAGACCTGTGTACAAGAATAAATGTGTACAGTTTAAACATGGACAGACACACAGAATATTCATGCACACGTTTGACATTAGTTTAATACTAAGAAAAGCAATTACAAGTAGAAATGCAAGTACTTGAGTATGGCCTTTTAAAATCGAGTGAGAATGTGAGAGTTTAATTTCAAAAGTTTTGCAGCTCATTCCATCTGTAGGGAGTATAGTATTGAATAAAAAGCAGTTCTTCCAAATTCACTGTGAACATGAGGCACAGCTTAAATTAAAATATCCTGTGACTTGACCTTGTAACGACTGTATTTATATGTGACCAGAGAGCAGAGGTATGAGGCAGTTTTTTTGCCATAGAGTATTATAGATAAATAACATACAATGCTGAAGGAGGAATATATCACCGATACAGTCGAGGCTTCAAGGTGGAGGGAGAAGCGTGCATACAATATCACCATCATCAAATGCAGACATGATTGTAGATTGTACAATAGTCTTCTGACTAGCAGAACAGAAGCATGACTTCTTTCTATATAAAAATCCAATTTTGACCTTCAGTTTTCTTGATAGGTGTTCCACAAGGGTCTTAAAAGTTAGTCTGGAAAACAGCCAAATTTCCAAGTGCTTGTGACATTCAACCATTTCATTTTAAAACAAGCTTATGTTTGATGAGAGAAATCTGAAATATATCAAAAGCAGACTGCAGATTTGCAACAGCCAGATTAAGAGAAGAGTTTGTGGCATATAAAGTATTATCATCTGCATAAATATGTACAATTTGGGGTGGCAGAGATGATATTGTTTATGTATATGGTGAATAAAAGGGGACCAAGAATAGTCTCTTGTGGGACACCAATACCAACCTTAAGAGCACTTGATTTGGGACCATTGGAAATTCTGAGATAATAATATGATGTTAATAGCTTAAAATACATTGATAATACAGTGCTGTTTGGCTGTTGCCATGGAGATTAGGGAAGTAGGGAAAGCATTTTCCATTATTCAGAAGAATTTAACTGTAAGTCTGACAACTTTGACAACACGCTGAGATTATTTTTTTCATTGTGGCTCTGCTCACTAAGACAGAGAAATTTCCCTTTTAAGTGTAACTAACTATCATGGGGAGGCTGCTGTGGTTGTCTAATAATCCCCTTTCTTGACTCAGCTACGTCCTTGTAGCCACTGAGGTCCACGCTTTTCAATGCTGACCTTATTCCCAGTATGTGTGATGTAATCCAACATGACATTCAACTATGTCCCCTGGACCACTGAATGGCTCTTAGTGCCTGTGTGCTTTCAGAAGAGGACCGGCTCTCTGGTTCCCCCAACAGGGGGTGACAATGAATTCCCCTACAGGGAATGAACCGATCGTCTCTTGTTTTCCAAATGGACCTTAGGTTTTACACTGAGGCAGCAGGAGCACCTCTAGAGCTCCTACTCAGTTAGTCAGGTAGCTGAAAAAGTGTGAATGAATGTCACTGAGGTGAAGAAAAGCTATGATGGATCGTTTTTTATATCAGATCTACATGTACTACTGCTTAGATGAAGAATGACAGTGTGGTCAGAGTGATCTCTAAAGGCTACGGAGTGTGTTAAACAACACGAAAGTTCAAATATCCTGACCAACAAGGCTGTGGCCTTGCCCAGGGGACGTAAACTGCTCTAATGGAAATCAATGAAACCACTGGCATTTCCAGTGTGGCTTGATGAGCTGTGTAAATTTACCAGGAGAAAAAGAATAAATTGATGTAAAGATTAAATTTGATGCAGGCTGAACTGATGAAGATGAATAACTTAACTGTCGTTGGCTGGCATCATATAATGGTTCTTGGAAAGAGTCAAAAATAGAGTGACCTTCAGCTTATCATGCTGCTGTCCAAGCATTATTGTATCAGAAAGACCAAGGGCCAGATATAAAAACCATGTGCACGCACAACACCATTTTCTACATAAATTGTTATTTATAAAACTATGATGTGCAGTGGAAACATAAGGTTGCTAACCAGTTGTCCTGATTGTATGATTTTTATACAGTCTACAGATGTGTTCAGATCAGTTAAAGTAAATGGGCACATAAAGCCTGTCTGAAAACTTTCTTTGGAACACGTTGCTGGACTTGTTTATAGGGGACTATTCTTGGTTCAAAATCCTCCTCAGCCTCCACATTGTTGATAGTAGAAATGGAGATGGGCCTTGGAGTTGTGAAATTGCACAACTTTGTTCCGATTTGTTTCATTGACAGGTGTAAAGACTGGTGGAGCACTCAGTTTATTGAAATGCCAACAGCTGATTAAAGGCATGTCTTCATCCATTTATGGCTAATTGTGGGAGTGGAAATAAGGCTCATTAAACCACATCCACCCACTTCCACAATGATTGAGATGTAAAAACAGGCCCATGCGTATGCGTTGCTTTATAAATCTAACAACCCTGGTGCTAAATATTGCCGTAGGGGATTCCAGCCAAGAGATCACAAAGGCGTGATGCCCCAGGTATGTAACAAGCAGGTACAAAAGACAAAGCATCAGGGCTGGATACTGTGAAATTTTAGTCTGTGATATTACTAGCTGGGGTACAGATCTTAAATCGAAGTTATGTAGGTGTTGGATGTGTTTTAGAAGCTTTCCCATGAGAATAACGGTGAGAAATGTTCTTTGCCAAAGGAAAAGGAGAGAAAAAATGCATTCTTACCTCATTTCACAGTTCAGGGGTGAACCTTCAGCCCCCTCATCCCACCCTCTCATTATTTTAGAACAAATAACATTCTTCCCATGTCAAAACACAAAAATAAAACTTCTTATTACTTTCTTCCTTTATGTTTGTCCAATGTAAAACCAAACATACATACATACAGTGCAAAGACTTATTTGCTCTTTCTCTGCAAATGCATGACTCTGAACCAACTGACAGTGCTAGCTCTCTTACAGTGAGGATTCATTTGTTTCTCAAATATATATTTTCTAAAGGCATGCATGGATCAGTTTTTCATGCTTAAATTCCCAAGTGGGATTATTTCAGAATGAAGGTTGGAGGACTAATATGTATAATTGCAATGCTTTGCTTTGCTTTGCTCTGTAGATCTTTTGTTATTGAAGTGTACATATGATGATGGCTGGTGATATTAGCAGTCACTCATTAGAAACTGCTGTTATCAGCAAGTTACAGGGTCTGAATCAGATACCCCCTGAAAAGAGCAAAAGCAGGTATTAATGAATTGCATTAGCTTAATGATAAACTAATAGACATCGTGCTTGACTGCATGTTATAAATATGTCTACATCTGTTTCCTTCTTGTTGAGTGTTCAAGAAAGAAAGAGTGACACGCTTGTTGAAATGGCTTTGATATAAAAATTACAGATGGAGCTAATGAACAATGACACAGATGTTCGGCATAGTTAAATGAGAATGTTGCTCCTTTGGATGAAGAGAACAAAGTCAAAAAGAAACCTGGGAGAAACAGAGAGGCTATGAGGTAAAATCTGCCCATTTGGTAGACTGACAGCTGTTTTAGCAGCTCCCAGCAGCTTTTGTAGACTCCGCCTTTGACAGCCTGGGATAAGTGGCCATTAAAATCCCATGATCACTTAATACACCTGTCATTAGCCATCAACTGTGCATTAACACTGCTAGCTGTGGCTTACCACAGAGGACGAAATACAGTCTTGCTTCAATTAAAAAACTATCAAATCTTCCCACTTTTTGCCCATTTATCTGGTCATTATTGTGCTGTTAAGTGCTCTCAGGAAAGTAAAATAAGTAAGTATATTAAGGACTTCACATAAGTGAAAATCCACTGCACTAAATTAACATTAAATATGCTGAAAATATAATCGTTGGCAGTCTACATTTGAGAACACAAATCTGTCTTCAAAATTGAAAAAGGACAAACCTCACCAATGATACATGTATTCTCATACTGCGTCATTGTTTGTTACTACTATCAATATTAGGACTAAAGATGGGATTTTACATTTTTAAAAATGTTAAAATGACAGTTTAAACGTCATTTTCGTCATTTGTTAATGCCTTTCAAAATGATGCATATGACTTCCAAAAATTACTCATATGAACTTTTTCTTATCTGCCACCTCTATGGTTAAGATTTTAAGAAACTAAAACTATTTGGTCCTTGCTAAACTGTTGCTGTTCGGGAAAGATTATTTGGTTAAAAGGAACACACATTGTTAGAAGACAAGTGACCAGTGCATCACACCTTATCAACCTCCCACTCCACGTCTGCACATATCCTGTCCAGAGAACATTTTGATGACTCTGTTTTGTCATGTGTTGAAATTATGTCTTGCCCAATTTTCACAGTTTTTTAGATGCAGACACACACACACACAAAAAGCACAAGAGGAACATTTGTTCCCCAAATGTGTTTGTGGAGTGAATAGTCCCTGGAAGTATTTGGTTGAAAATGGTGCAGACACTGACATATTTCCCTTGACTGTAAACATATTTTCATATCTACAAAGCTATTTTTTTTATGAAAAGGCTTATAGTTAAATATGCCTACATTTGTCAGTGGACCATCTAGAAAATGTAGTTTGATACTAGTCCTTATTCCTCCTTATTCTGGCATTTGGAAGAAATTTTTTGTGTTCACAACTACAGTATCGACTGGGCTGTCCAAAACGTCCGACAAGCTGGCGCTAAAGTGCTGTTTTTATTGCAGATTTGCTCTGTAAAGACAACAGGCAGACAATAGAGCTTGGACCTTGGCCAGTCAATGCAATGTTATCATTAATGGATTCATTAAAAGAATAGGAAGCTGTATATGTATAAATGGATTTTCTGGTAATTGTTTTTGTAGCCTGAGGCTTAGGATGCGGATTTGTTTTGTTGGTCTGTTTATTTCTTTTAGTATCATAGCTAAGGCTTGCCTATTTTCTGCATGAAAATACTATTTGAAAAGCATCAGTACCAATCCATTTTAATTAGGACCAAAAGTCCAAAACAGTAACTTACCCTCTTTGTAAGTCAAAAAATGATTTTCATCAGCTGCCCATCTAACAGCCTATCTAACCTCTACCAAGTCTCTTTAACATCTTAGCTGTGGCACAATGGCTGTAAATACAAAATCACTAAAACAAGCTGCGAGTTATGAAACTCCTGTTGCCTCTGGCAGATTTGTTATGTAAAGGTTTAAAAATTTCTTCTTTGTTCCACCTTAACTTGACATGAACTCAACCTTCTGTACTGTATGTAACCTGCCACAGAATATTTTAAGACCTCCATCACAAACTAAAATAAATCATATCAGGTATAGTGTGACATTAGTCTTTTAATTGGGTAGAAATCAAAATGAATGTGAAAAAGTCTCTTTTAACACAATAGAAATAAAACAAAAAGCAAATCCAAAAGAACATGCAAAGGAATTAATGTCATGAATTTATTTTATGGTCATATTGAGGAACTCTAGTCTGAATAAGCACCTCACTTTATGTAAACTTCACGACGCCAATCTTACAAGGTCGAACAACATCTCCATATCACTTATAACACGGTACAAGTCTGAACTGAATGCTGTCAGATTAACGTAAAGAACACAGCAGCGCATGCAAAAAGAAAGAGAAATGCAAGTCTTGTTCTGCCTTCTAAGGTCACTGTAATAAATATATTATCTCAATCTTCGTTTCTTCTGTTCTTCTTGCTGTTGTTGGGGAGATTTTGCTCATATCAGATCAATCTATAAAAACGACTTTAGAGGTTAAAAAAAACATCTGTACAACCACAGTAATAATCTGACCAGCTCTCTCTCTCCCTGCAGTATATTTCATTTTATGATTCATGCTTCTTTATGATGATTTTTATATCAGAATCAGAATCAGAAACAGGTTTATTGCCAAGTAGGTGCCTTGGTGTTGTGGTGCATAGCAATCAAAAAATAAAAGGAAAGAGAGAATACAAATACCATAGAAGACAAGTGATATAAATAAAATAACATTTACAATCTAAAAATAAAATGTAGTAAATTTAGTAAAAATATATGCTAGGTGAAAAGAGCTGTTGAGTTTAAAAAGTATTTGACAAGATATTGACTGAGAATGTGCAAATGTTCACAGTATAAACAGTATAAACAGTACATGTAATGTGCAAATGTAAAAATACAAATAATTGTGTTAATTTAACACATCATAAAGGATGTGATGGGTTCACAGATGTGCAGATGATGACACTTTTACGTTAATATAATGTGTAGTGTCTATGGGTGGGATCGAGTTCGTGTCAGTGGGGGTCTCGGACCTTGTTGATGAGGCTGGCTGCAGACAGGAAGAAACTGTTCTTGTGGCGTGAGGTTTTGGTCTTGATAGACCGCAGCCTCTTGCCAGAGACAAGTGTTCCAAAAAGTTTATGTCCGGGGGTGGGAGGGGTCGGCCATAATATTTCCTGCTTGCCTCAGTGTCCTGGAGGGATGGCAGGTTGCAAGTATTACTGGGGGCTGCGTTATCCATTAGCAGTTCCTGTGTGCAATGTACCCATGAATGTGCAGACAACTATCACTGGATTACTTTGATACTTAAGAAAACTTAAAAATGTGATGATTCTCAGGCAAGTTCTGACATGTCAAGTTCTTTTTATTCTCTGATTTCTAAGCAGATTTACGAACGTTTGTTTGGCGATGAATTCGGGATAGTGAAATCCAATGGAAGTATAATCACACTGAATGATATCAATGTGTTTTGTGTCTCTGTTAAAATTTGTCTGACTTATGACTCCAAGAGTGAGTACTATTTTTGACTCAAATTCACCTCAGACAGTATCACACTTTTGGCTTTTTCCCTATCCTGTTAAAATCGCATCTGGAATGATGAGTTAAATTACCAAGGAACACATTGAATATTTCATTCCCCACCTCCTCCTTGTGATGTAAATCCTGTCCGAATGGGGCTTCAGAGTGTAATTCAACTTTTTCAGTTGTCATGGATGCCGTTGTTACATGGAGCCCTCTAGAAAAGCTTGTTATATACAAGGCTGAAACCTAAATGGTGTTGGTAAGGTCAAGTGGAACCCATCATCAAAACACTTTGAGATCTGTATTCTTTTTCATTCTTCCTCAATGCTGTTCAGTTGTAACTGTTGAGTTGAACATGCTGCAGGCCTAGAGTACCGGCCGGCCTTGTGTCCTCAACTAATCAGAGCCATGAGCTAAATTTCAGTGAGATGTGTCTTGTATATGAATATCCATATTTCAGTTTTTCCAAGTAGGCATGCTAGCTAAAATTTATGCCCATGTGGGATTTTTCTTGTTTCTTTGCTGCCTGAGGGTAGTTGACAGCTGTTCGGTTTGCCAACACTCTTGTCAGATAGCAGGCCAATGAGTTCCAGCGTTCTTTTCTGGTCTCCTCATCGCAGTTTCACCAAAACATGGAAATGGAGGTTGTCAGCGCTCAGTCCCATAGGATGTTGAACAGAATCAGTGGCATCTGACTCTCTGTGGTTGTCACAAAGCTGCACGACAGGGTATGTGGGAGACTTGGGGAAAGGCGGGGTATGTGCCTGGGGTAGCATTGGCACTTAATGTAGCTGCAGCTAGCTTGTCTTCCCTCTCCCCCTTCGCCCCAGCCAACCCTCCCCCCACCACCCAGTGCTGAGTGATGTCAGACAGTCAGGGATGCTGGATGCTGAAGGAGAGCGCAACGGCAGCAGGCAGCAGAGATAAGGCCCCCCCATACCTCCACAGATTAAACAGCAGGATTAACCTCTCTACTCCACCACTGCCACCACGATGTCTTTCACCCCCTTATCTACCCCCACCTCCCCCTTTTCTCCTCCAACATTTGCCACCATACATTTGTACAGTTGTCATGATGTGGGAAATTGCTTTTTAACCCTATGTGGCTTTGCTCTGTCATTGGCAGCTGAAACATAAGAAAATGGAACAGGCCCTGCCAAGAAAAAAACAGGACTGTTTTTCCCTTAAATGGTCTTTGGTCTACTCCCAAGTCAGACTTGAAACAGCATGTCTGCAGAAATACGGAGAAAAGGAATCCCTGCTGAATATGTCACAGATTACAGCAATTTTGGTCATTTTTGTGAGATTTTCTACTCTTTTTCATTGCACTTCTGCCAGATTTAATAACTTAAAGATTCAGTTGCAACATTTGAGTTATTCATGTTCAAAGGAAGGGGCCAGAAGCACCAATAAATAGTCCAAGAGATAATGTCCTCAGCTGTGCCACCCTGAAGCAACACTACGGAAATGATTTGCAGATATTTATTTATTTCATGCTCCAGTGTTCGGGGCTCAAACCATGCTTACAACAATACATGTCCAGTTCTCAGGTTTCATGGTTATTGGATGGCAATCAAATATATACACGTTTAACGAGTCCACTAAAATTGAATGGTATATATTTACATAATTTATGTGATCCAATGTTGCCTCATTCAGAATCTGTTCAGAAGTCAGAGCATTTCATCTTCACCCAAGGCTTATGCAGTAATTAATTTAGAAACTACATTTGAAACGCCACAGTTTTGTTATTCTTACAGCATATTTATTTTTATACTTCTTACAAGTTTTTTTTTTTAACAACACCATGTTTTCAGTTTTTCTCAGGGTAGCCTCTGGGAGCAGGATTGTTTATTTTGCAGCCCCTTTATTTATCATTATTTATCAGATAGCCATATGCATGAACACTGTCCAATAATAGTGACTATTCACCAAAGATTTCATGTTAATATTCTGTCTTTGCACATATAGGCTTTTGTTGTCAGGTAACAACTATAATCATTCATATCAAATGTGTAATTCTGGCCATCAGAGGTCAGGCTAAGATGGAGGAAACGTAGATCCCCAGCTCTCCAAACCAGGCAATTAGCATAGCATCCCTGTGTGTTAGGAACCTGCGATAAGAGGGCTAGTGACCAAGTGAGCTATGACATTTCATTGATCCAGAAAATTGCTGCAGAGCCAGCCTTGAAATTAGTTTAAATTGCTGAATCAAAAAATGTTATCCTGGATTCTGGCAAGGCCAGCGTAAACCTTATGCCTCTAATCCCCAGACTGATGTGAAAAGTTGTCAGGGATCGTGTCGCCCACCACCACGATTGATGGGGGAATTTGGATTCCCTGTGACAGAGAGAGACACATGCAAGCAACTGGGATTTGACTTGGATGGCACTTATGGCTACTGGGGTCGTGACTTGTTTTCAAATCTGCAGGCTTTGGGAATTTCAAGTGTGATCTACCACTGGCTTTGTGCTTTCCAATTCAATTACACGCCAACTTTTTACTGTGTGACAATGTCGGATCTCAAGCTCTCTTAGATGTGAGTTGAGTCATAAATCTAAGCTTTGACTCAGGGTTCAAGGATTGGGGGAATAATTTACCATCAGTCAGGTGCCTTCTTTTATCCTCTTTGGAAACTCTCAAAATAGCAACAAACAGCAGTGTTGGAGTTGGAGATTGATGGGAGGAAGGAGCAGGCAGGAATATGTCCACTCTAAACTACCCTAATGTGGAATACGTTCTGCTAAGAGGATGACTGAAGCAAACACAGGAGTAGATTTAAGTCAAATATATTCTGTTATAAGTATAATCATTAGTCTGTCTAAAAGCAGTGCTTGACCAAGAATAGTAGCAGTAGTGTTTGACATGTAGATCACATTTTTGCAATTAGAACAAGAAAATGAACTCTGATTGCTCACAATGACGCAAATAGTAGTGTGTCAAACTCAGAGGGAAGTTGTAATTTGAACTTTAGGAGCTCACCCACACAGTGGTTGTCACATTATACTGTTCTCACAGTAATTAAATAGGCAATAGACACTGCCTTCTAAACCTATTTTAGCTCACTGATTGGCTGCAGCATGCCACTACCCAGGTGTACCAAGATTGGTCAGTAATGAACGGCTGAAACATGATTTTATCAGCAGTGCACAGCAGTCTGACACTGTCGGAGCTGCAGATGTCGTTTCAACCAGTTCTGAGAGTGAATAGTGGGTCTGTATGGTTGAAATACAACCCCAACTACCCTCCACCTGCTACCGCTACACCCCACTCATCACTTTCTGTGGCACAAATGAAATGTTGTGGATTCAGTTTCACATTCAAAGGTTTTCTTCTATCTTCACTACTGAGTATTGAAAATGTCAACAACCAAAGAAAACAGGAAGAATTTTTTTTCTGACAGTTTGATGGGGCAATCTTTGCACATCCCCTGTCTTTATTGGTTTGTTTATCACGTCCCACAGTGTCTGCAAATTTAGAACTGGTCTACTGTATATTCAGTTTCTCTTTTTGCCTCATGTGGAAAAAAGTTAAACTCTAAGTGGGTGAAGCTTTAAGTATCATACATAATCCCTTGCTTCTGACAGGAATAAGAAACTTGCCCTAAAGACCACTCAACGGATTTTTAAGTTAGTGTGTGAAAATCCAGCAGGATAAGAGAATGCCCCACTGGATACACCCGGATTAGTATATCTATTGATTTGTGTCATCTTGAGGAACACGCAGTATATTACAAGCACATTAGAAGACAGTATCTCTCCACATTAAAATGTGAAGCAAAGAGAATGAGCAAGGGTACTTCAAACAGCTGCTTAGCCTCCTTACTGATTTGCTGAGTGTGTTTCTTCAGGTATGTAGTCATATGTTCTCATTAAAGCTCAAAGATAAAAGACACAAACAAAAAAAAACTCCCTATCCATTTGCTAGGGCTGAAGACTTCACTTCACTATGTTCAAGGAGAAACTTTATAAAGCTCAACATCACACTATTTGATGTAGATTCAAGAACAGCATGTGGGGTTAAGGATCCAGCATTGCAGTGACCGATGCTCCCTTGTACTTTGTGCTTCTCTTACTTAAAGTCAGTATGTTGACTCTGCAAAGTGTTCACACTGTCCTGCATGTCACACCAGTGCAGATACTGAACTGGAGGAAAAGTAGCCAATCATCTACTACACTATCCTCTCACAAAAACATGCAGAAAAGAGCATTAGCAGCCGTACAAATTATGACTGTAGTCCACCAGGAGCAAAGGATTAAGTAGTGTAACATTCCTATAGAGCAAAAAGTCCACAGAAGGAGGTTGACGGACGGATCGGTCAACAAAACATTGGACTTTAACGTGTCATTTCCTACTGACAATCTTCTTTAACCGTGACAAACAGCCGTGGTCACAGTAAATATTGATCAATGTAAAATGTAAGAAATGGAGGAGAAATAAAAAAAAAAGTCTGAGCACCAATTTTTCTGCTTTACAAAAAAGTAATAAGCAAGGACATATCTAAAAAGAAGATCAGTTTTTCCAAAGGCAACAGTCCTTGGATTGGAAGTCATGCAGCTTTATAACTATCAATTGAGCAGCAGTGATGGTGGAATGAGTGCACGGCCATCTGGGGTAAGATGAAGAATGGATCCGCTGTGTCATTCACCTCCATCATTTCTGTTTTGAACAATGCAGTGAAATGCAGCTTGTTCAGGCTTGTGAATCACAGACTGATTCAAAGTCTTTGTCGAAACAGTGGATCCCCCCCTGCTGCTTCATCATGTGGTTCCCTCTTGGCAAAAGAGCTGAAAGACTCTTTTAACCTCGCACCGAGGTATGTGCTTGTCTAAATAAGCACCTGAACCATCTCGCACAGTAATGAAGAACCCAAAGTATGTTATTCAGTTTGGTATGTTATAACCAAACTTAACAAACTGAAGGTATTACTACAAGGTAAAGAAGCGTATATTCTACAAGGTTAATAGTTTCATAAGAAAGGTCAATGTGAGGGAAAAGAGATGTGAGGATGGAAATGAGCTGTTTCCTATTGCCTGATGCCCGCCAACTCAGGCAGAGCTCCTGTGGTGGGAATGGTGAAAACGTGTGTCTCTGGGCTCTCAACAGTGAGTTGGACTTATATTTGAGTGATCCTGGCAGGGCATCTGTTAAACTGAATTGGGTGAGGAACATTTTCAGTAGGACTGAGAGAAGCAGCAGGCTTCCTACCAGACTGCAGAAACAGCTGATGGATGTCTGTGGGTTTAAGATGGACCATACAGACAAGACACTGTCATAGTGTCCAGACTTGTTGAAATATGTCCATAATGAACCCTTATCCTTTGAAACTATGTTCTTATGTGAAGTGATTTTCTCAGCTTTGACCCAAATCAAAACCTGGCAGAGGAACAGACTCTGCCTGATTACAGCTGTGGCCACACGGCTGTCAAAGTTTTTGAAAGACAAACTATCTCGGGTGTCTCAATAAAGGGAGAGGAAGCTGTTGGGGGGGGGGATCTAATTTTCTTTATTAATAATGTTCAGTTCAATAGAAATTGATATCAGTTCAGAGTAACATACTATACTTTTGCGTTGGTGTTGGTGAAGAGATACTTGAGCTTTACTGATTGGACTATAAGGATTCATGAAATGGTTGGTAATCCTTGCCTGAGACACCTGAGCCACCAGGAATCCCAAAATAACTATGCTGCTGTTGGAAATGACATCTGCATGACAACCAAACTGACTGGAAAGTACTGATCTGACTAACCTTGAGTCTCCTTGGGCTACTACTTTATCTAGCTTTAATAGATTTTGCCTTCTATTCACCAGGATATAAAATTTAGCAATTCTCTGCTTCTGTTTGTGGTTTGAAGGTCTAAGGAAAACAATGATCTAGAGGACAAGGTGGCCAGGGTTATGTTAGAGCTCATGTCTGCAAATAGCAATTCCTTTACCCTTGAAGGATTGAGCCATACAGCTACCGTTCAGAGCAGTTCTTAATATTTTTCTTAATAAACAACAGTGACCCTGAGTATCCAAAAGACACATTTGTACAGTTGGGGGAACTCGCGTCCATCGGACTGGAGCTAGTAGTAACGTCTACCAGAAATTATGTGTACATACTTCAACTTTGTTTTTCCTTATATGCTTGAAAGGATATGTAACTGCTGCCTGCAAACATGTTCATTGGCAACTGTTTTTTTTTTTCAGTCAAGAAAGCGGTGCATTGTTCTACCATACTGGAGTCATAGGGAGGTGGTGAGGGTGGATGGTGGCTGTTGAATCCTGCATGTATTTAACCGAGACCATCATCTTTCCCTAACCTTCCCTAAAATAACCATAAAAAAACATAAATCATGCTGTTGTTGCTGTTCAGTTGTGCTTACTGCACAAGAGCAGATATTGACATTTTCACTGAATTCTTTGCAGACACATGCATTAAAACATTGCCGGATCATATTGATACAAAACATAATTATGTCCACATTACATTTCTTTTAAGGCATATTTGCTGTTAGTAGTACATACATTTGTGGTGCCAGGACCTGGAATAAGTTACTGGCAGGAAACTTGGAAGAGTGTAAGCTAACCTTCATAATTAAAATTTGTATACTTTTTGACTTGGAGTGATTTTATTGATAATGATATTGATATTTATGGTGTGTTTGTTGGTTGCATAGTCACCTGGAATTCTGAATCTTTGCTATATTTACGTCAAAGACTACAATGGGAATAAGTCGTGGACTTTAGTAAGTCATTTTTGACATCTTTGTGTGCTAAATGTCCTCTTGAAGTAAATAAATACCCTCTGTATCCTGTATTGTCTAAATATCTTGTGATGCCAGCTGTGTTTTAAATTAGAAAAACTAACATAGGGCATTCTTTTAAGGAAAGAGTGCATCATTTCAAGGATAAAAACATATATTTTTTAATGTGATTTCCATTTGGTTGAAGTTTAGGTATTGTAGTTTTCTCCAACAGCACCACAGTTCATGTCCCAGTTGAAGGCAAATAACAGTAAGTAGTACATAGCAAGAGAGGACCATGCAGATAGGCTGAATATGGCAGGTTAAGGCCAGTCATAATGACAAAAGAAAAGAAAGTATAACGTTTAGTTTCATTCTGCAAAGCTGCTCCATCGTTAAATAGTTGCTGTGCAAGGACCTCCTGGGAAATTAAAAACATATTGTGCCACAATTTCCCTTTGACTCAGAGCATCCCTGGGGAGAGTACTTTTAAAATTTCTAATAAAGGAGACTTCAAATTACAGAGAGGGGACTTGGCATTAATTAAACCGGGGATTTCAGTAGGGTCAACTCCTCATATTTATCTGTTTATACCCATGGTATGGTCCTCTGTAAAGACTGGTGTATTGAGGTCACAGCTCATGGGTAAAACAAATGTGTGTATGTTCTCAAGTATGATACAGAGATGATTTATGTGTTACAATAAACAAAATCATAAGGTGATAAAAATATGTTGCAGTGCAGAGGGGTCGGAAAGATTTGAGTTCTTTGAAATTTCATCACGGGAGCTTTTACTGTGGAAAATGTGCTGTTTGCTCCTTAATTATCAAATTATTATGTCATCACCTCATTTGTCAGATTAACCTTTTAAGAGGGTTTGCGGCACAAAATGATTTGCACCAGTATGAGTCTGCCATTATTTCTGCCTTACCAATCCACAAATGATCACTCTCCAACTACCTGCAGCTTCACTGTTTAAAAGCATCAGTAATTTACTGTTCTACCTCCACACACTGCTGTGACTCTATTTTGTTCCAAGATACTAAACCTGCTGCTTATGTTGTCTGCAGCCTCGACTTGGTCTAAATTGCACAGTTGTTGGTAGGCAATACACAAAGAATATACATGTAGGATGTTGTTTTTTTCCTTGGTGTGTATCTGAAGCAGCACTGTGGTGGAATATTAGTAGTATCATACTTACTTTTTCTAGGACTCAAGGAACATGACTGCATGCTGTAGTTTTAGGTTTTCATGGCGACGTTAGTCACTTTTATTTATATAGTGCCAAATCACAACAGAACTTATCTCAGGGCACTTTCCACAGAGCGCAGGTCTAGATCGTAGTCTTTAATTTAGAGAAACCCAACATTCCCCCATGAGCAGCATTGGTGACAGCAGCAAAGAAAAACTCACTTAAACGGAAAGAAACCTCAAGCAGAACCAGGCTCTAGGCGATCTGCCTTTACCAGTTGGGTTGAAAGAGAAAGAGGGAGGGAGAGACACAGAGAAGCACAGCAACAGCAATAATAACCATAACAACAACAACAATAACAGAAATATGACTAATAATAATAATAGCAGGCAAGGTCGTCAAGCAGGATCACAGCAACAGATTGGTAAAGTTTGAAGAGATAAAGTGAAGTTGAGTTGATGATGAAGGTTGGTGGGAAAATTAAGGGTCCCAGAAGTGATTTCAAACGATTTTGTTGATCCACTTTGCTGTATCTTCATCATCAGGTCAAAATTCCCCTTTGACAGTTAAAAAAAAAAAAGCAGAGATTGTTTTGTTTTTTTGTGAAAAATCATGGCCTTCAGAGGTTAAATCATAATGCTTGTGGTGTTTCTCTGACCTTCCCTACAGAACCACCATCAGGCCCAAAATTTCCAGATAAACGTAAAATATCTTAACAATAGAAACATCTAACAGATTACCATGAAATCTCTGTGCTCATGTTGGTTTTTTGACCTTCTCCTTTTAAACCCATTAGTGAAAAAATAAAACAGTAAAATTATCAATAAGTTATTCATTCCAAATAAATTTTTTATATTGTGGCATGTAATGAACATCACAGCCTCTACAACATGCTAGGCAGCTTTAGGCTCAAAGGTCCCGACACAGCTAGAGTCATCTTTTATTACAGGTAAACTTAAAAGCTGCATGTGAGTACACTGCAAAGTCTCAACGCTCACATACAGCACCACTCAAAAGTATAGACACGTCTTCCCATTCCTTTGAATGAGAAAGTGTATCCAAACTTCTAACTGGTACCGTACATCTTTACCTAGCTTACCATTTTCATGCCTTTTTGAATCTGTTCAAATGTTCACACTCAACCTTAGTGCCAGACAGAGTGCATATTGGACGTTGTGCAAAACCCCAGATTACGCTCAATCAATATCTTTACATTACAATGGAACAAATGACTACATGCAATGTGAAATGTGTACCCTGTAATGACCAACCCACAAAGTATTATTACCTGACTCTGCTGTTCCCCTCAGAGTGTTTTAGCATCTTTCAGCTCACTGTTTTGGTTTTTCAGTCTCACCGCTCTAATCAACCTTATTTCCAGACAGATGAAAGCTTTCCACCTTTTGCTCACAGTCCATATACAACACATGGATTTTATTTATTTTATTTTATTAAACAAAGCCAATTATTATTTAATAATCTAGAAATCCCAATCCGTAATGTCCTGTGCTCTCATGTTACCTAATGGTCAGTGCCTGAATTGGACCAAGAAAGGTGCCAGTGCATGACATTAGTCTTGCATGTGTCTTGGATATATTTATATTTATACATATATCTTGGTAATATATCCCACTTAAAATGTATTTTTGTATGCATTTCATTACATACATTACATATGACATACATTCCCACAGTTTGCACATAAATGTATATTTGGTTAATAAAAACTTTTTATGAAGCTAATGATACAAATCAAATTGTACACAAACATAATATTGCATATATGCTTCAATAAAACCAACTGAAAATATGATATCTGTAGGCCTACAGATTAAATTGGATAATGAGAAGGAATACCAAAGTCCATAATGTGTCGGCAAGACTGCAATTATTTATCTCCAATGATGCTGCCACTGGCAATAATGGTATATACATAGCATGACAGAACAAAGAGGGAGAAAAGAGAAAGCATGAGAATAGTTTTTAAATTATTTACATTGCTGCATTTGCTCAGGCCTGAAAACATGCTTCAGTGCTTTGTTGTCATAATTGTTTTGACATTCAAAATTGGATAAAAGCAGATGAATGCCATATAGGACCTTTAGTTAAAGGATATGCTCTCAGCAGTGAACACTGTAGTGAGGTCTGTAAATTGTAGGTGAGCGACTTTCTTCACATCTTACCTTTTTTGGAAGATGAGAACTGGAAAGTTCTTTTTGAATTTGCAAACATTAATTTTACATTCCACCATAAACAAATGTCCATATTTTCCCATCACAGTCCTGAAATAAAATGAAAGTACATCTGATGCCTCAGTCTCCAGTAATAACATTGAAATCAATAGTCATGTCCTCAAGATCTGGATCAGCATACCATATCTGCAAATTAGACAGAAATACACTCATATTAATACTATGATGGTCAAGATGGATCAACAAGTAAGTAATTAGAGTTCATACTGTGATTATGAGATATTTTATCTTTTTACATCCAACTTATATTGTTAAACAATGCATTAGCCAGTACAGATGTATCCTTGAAAACATTTTTTCACAATTCTGTGTGCTTTTTAATGTAGCCCAATTTATTATATTATTATATTATAACTTTCTTACACTCATACTCTTAAAAAAAGTTACAGAAGGTCTTGGGAACAGCAGTGTCATAAGCTGGACCTCAACAGGCCCTTTATCCAGCACTTCTTCTCTTTAACAGCCACGACCTTATGTATGCATTTGGATTGAAATGTCCCAGCGGTGGTCCATTGCATTTCAAAAAAAAAAAAACCCAGACTGTAGAGTCGGCTCACAGAAAGTGCATTCCTTTTTGCAGTAAGGATGTCATTCATAGTGCTGAATGCCCTCTCGCACTCACTAGTGGATACAGCAATAGTCCTGACAGCTTTTAGTAGAGGCTCTAACGCAGCAGGTGTATAAGGATGCCTTGATATCCTTGTATTCATGAAACTCACAGAACTGAACACTCACCTCAGCATACTGTATATATAACTCCTCTTTAGGCCAACTTCCAGGATCTTGGACTCTCATGTCATGCATTATCTTTTTGTAATGGTCATGTGATGCATTTTCTCTGATACTGAAATGGGAAGAGGTTGTGCAAGTCATCCGGTATCTCATGTTGTCTGCCAGACTGCAAAAGAACTGACCTGCATATATCTGTCCTAGTCTGCTGTTGACACGCAGGATAACACCCATGAAAGTATTTTCTTCCACAGCTGCACGAGCTTTGGTCACATGTGGGCCTGGAATAAAAACCATGGACTTAAAAACTTGAGTAACTCGAGTTAGCAGCCCGTCTGCTTCTGGCAGTGTCATCTCTCTTTTTTGGAATTGCCAAGAGAGGTCGCTAAACTCTGTGAGTGCATCATACATCAGTCCCAGATTGATGACAAATGCTACAGATGTGAGCACATCATCAAGTCCTTTATATTTTTCCCTGTCTCTGTAATTTCTGCTCATGTTATTTGCTGCTTCTGAAAAATGATCATGAAAGACTGTAATTTTGCCAAACAGTCCATCAGATGGACAACACACGTCCTATCATTAGTAGGCGCTGTCCGACTCATTGTGCACACTGCCCTTACTCCCTCTGATTTTGGGGGAAGCATGGACCAATGAGTAGAGTTTATTAATAAAAAGATCTGAAAATGATTGAGGCCAGAAACTTCCTTGATGACATCACCTACTGCCAATGGTTCAAGCCGATGGTTCAAGCAGTGCCACACAAAAATGTCCGGGAATTTACTTCACAGCTAGCTAGCAACACCTGCTCTCTTGCCCAGCATTAGTGATGCCCCGTCACGACCAAAAGCAACTAGACACTGATCTCAATAAAATGTCTTTCAAGGCACTTCATCAAAGCTTTAGTGATGGCATCTACAGTTGTTCCATGCAACTCAACCAATTCCCAAAAAAAGAGTTTGTTTAGGGATTAGCATTCACTAATGTGTCACTAATGCTGAACATAGACATACAACTAGCACAGATTTTCCACTGATTGTGGTAGATTCATCGATCAACACACACAGTTTCCCGTTATTTTCTGTGATGTGTTTTGTCATTTGTAAGAGCGAATGACATTGTCCACATTAAGTCCCTACAGCTGTTGCAAAATTCAGATCAACCAGCAAGTCAACCAGCAACTCCACCAGCGGCCGGCCATACTTGCCATTTTATTTTTGCTGTTCTAAAGACTCTGGCCGTGCTTTCGTAATCTGATGTATACATAGTCTGTACATGCTTCTCAGTTGCTTCACGTGAAGCACATTTCAGTATGTCAGCAGCCTTTTTATGAGCAAATGATTCTTTGTGTTTTTTTTATCTTTTTCCTGAGGCTTAGTTATACTTATCACAGCCGAAGTGCGTCACTAGACACTCACCCCATTCACTCAATAGTTTCAGTCCTTGTCCACAGTATATTCTCAGAGATTTAACTTTTCTGCAAATCCGGCATCTACGCTTGTCATCCTTCACAATGAGCCAATGGGACAACAACAATCGGTCACTGACTGCGGGTGGAAGTCCATTCATTGGTAAGTATTTGTTTTTTGTAGTAGTTTAGAATTTACCTTGCTGTCAAATAATGTGCATTCCGTAATATTGACCAATATATGTGCAACAGCCGTGATAATGTTAACGTTAACATTAATGTTGTTACATTTATATACAGACTGTTGCCACAGCTCAATTCACAAGTGCATTTTTTTTCAAAAGGGAATTATCTGTTACCTATCAGATGTCTCCTTCCTTTTCAGCCAATAGAATGAGTGGAGACTTGAGGGTGTAATTTAATGTGGTCACATAGCGTTACATCTGCACAGTCATGAATCAATCATGCAATCATGAATTAGAATACTGGGAGAGAACGAGCTGAACGAATGCTTGCACTTATCACTAGTGTTGTTCAAGAAGTTACCCATATAATGCTAATAGACAACCTAGGATCATTAGCGAGCTAGCAAGCATTCATAACTCAAACATATTTAATCATGCACGACTAGAGAAATCACTTACCTGTGGAGAGTAGCTACCAGACGCTTTGACGTTTGATATTTGTTCTCTCCTCATGTTCTAATTCATAATTGCAGACTGCGCAGATGTAAGGCTATGTGACCACATTAAATCACACCCTCTATCTATGCTCAGGTGATTGGCTGAAAAGAAAGGAGACATCTGATAGGCTACAGATAATCCCCTTTTGAAAAAAATTAATTTGTGAATGGAGTTACGGCAATGGAGTCTCAAAACACCCACACACAGTGAAGTTCACACATGACAAGCAGTTTGTAAATGCAGGTTCAACAGTCTGTATATAAATGTCCAAATATATTTTTCATGAAAATTGCAAATACTTTTAAATACATACAGTATATTTGTGGACTTCTATTACATATATTTAATGCAAGAAATATTTGTGTGTGCATCAGAAATACATTTGTGTACCTTTTTTTATATGTGGAGTTTTTTTTACATTCATATATAATGATAAATATTTTGTGTGCACTGACAAATATTTTTGTGGAGTGGAGTCATTTACATATAAATCACAAAATACATTTGTGAATCTTTCTGTGCACAATCATTAATATTGAGACCCATCTGATTCCATACACGATTTATAATGGGAATATCTTATGGCACACCGTGACATCCCTACCCATGGCTAGATGTCTTAGGCCAAATGTTTTGGGCTATACATACGTATAGGAATTGCACTGAAATGTGATTTGATTTGAATAGCAATTGGCATCTGATTTTGATTCCGACAGTTGATGAACTGAGCACCTTGTCTGCTTCTCTAAACTGCAGTTGATGATCTAAGAGTGCTCATTTATGTTTTTGTATATAGTTTTCTGTTTGTGCTGTTCAGCATTTTACTTAACACGATTGTTCTACGTTTGCGTTGTTGTTCAGGCCGCATCTGAGGATACAGGGAGCGACATCGGAGTCATGCAGATTTACACAATCCAAAGAGATGGGGATGAGGAGCCAGTGGACGTGGGAATTGTGATTGAAGGCCATGTCATCATGGGGTTCATCATGCTGTTTGGGCTCATTTATGTCCTTTATCTAAGTTTTCCAGACACCCTTCAGTACACCTTCCAGTTTTTTCAGAAGGTCGTAGTGAATTTGGAGGGGCACAAGCTGAATGCAAGAGGTGAACACCAGGTGACAAAGTGCATTGTCAAGTTTCCTTATCAGGTCTTTTGGGAGTTGTTTTTGTTTTGTTTTTTCACTTTCATCTTCCGCCCAGTCAACAACAATCAATGACCTCATGGATGTTTTTCTTGTTCTGACATTTTGAAAGAATTGACTAAGCTGCACAGTGGCAGGCCAGGAGCTGTAATTTACTTAGCTTTTACATATAACTGCAAGCTTCTGTTTAAATATAAAGATAATTATATGATATGCAGCCATCAGGAGTGGAGTGACTTACTGTAATTGCTCCTCCCTCACGAAATAATGGTTGATGGGGGTTTACGATTGGAATTCCATGGGCTCGGACGAGTGTTTACACATGGAAAGTTTGCCCACTTCACCTCCCCATCCTAACTCCTAGAGTGTGACTCTACCCTCCACCCTTCTCAAGCTGCCATTCATCTCTAATGTCAACTGGCGCGTCTATTTTTCTCCTCCCTGTCGCCTGATTGCATGACTCAAAACTCGGGTTGAAATGGACTTAAATACGATTCAACACACTGTGTAATTTCCTTTGATTGTGAATGGCCAGAACTCTCTTCATGCTGCAAGTCACATTTTTACAGATTAAGTTACATTTAAATGACTATGGATATCCTTGTTAGTTATAATCAGACTCTCTTAGTCAGTGAATGCTTTGTGATTTCTTTTCTTTTTTTTTTTTTTTTTTTGTAGCCCAAAAGTGGTCCATGTGTTTCTGTTAGCAGCTCTGATAATACACCAAAGGCTCTTCTTCAGTGTAAATGAGCAATTGCAAAACTGTGTCCTTGTTTGAACTGACCATCTGTACTACAGGCAAAGAAAACAAAGCTGTACTGCTAGTGACAAAGCAAAGTAGTAGGAATTTTTCATTTGCCATCTTGGTTGCTACATGGCGATTACAGGAATTTCTTTTCTGCTTTTTTGTAATGATGGGTTCAAGGCAAATGGCTACACTACACTTACACAAGTACTAAATATAGGTTTGTGCAGTGCACTCTTAAAACCACCCAATGATATCCCCTGTTTGGAGAGCAGTGCAAATCCTCCACCTTCATAGCATCTTTGTTGTTTGTGGCTCTGGGGGATTTGGGATAGATGGGCGTTCATTTTTCAGCAGTTATGGAGCTGTTGTAGGAATGCTTTTTCCAGGGCACTGGACAAGGAGTAACACCCCTCTTAAATCGTTCTTTGAAAGAAAGTTATTAGCTTGCTGTGTGTATTCAAGTATAGATGTTGAATTGAGGATTACTGTCCCATCGATGATTTTGATGTTTTCTTGGTTCTAACATTTAAAAACAACAGTGTAAGCTGCACTGTATAGATCATGTCGGAGATTTACTTTCATTTCCTGCTCAGTCTGTTTCTTGATATTTGTTATCTGTAAAACAAAATAAATAAATAAATGCAGGCACACTTGTGTCATGGATCATTATTTTCAATAAAAATACCTCAACTAGGTTTTGTCTCATGCGTGTCTTAATGGGGAATCAAATGAAAAACAATTTTACCTTATTATTTAATTTCCAGTTAATTATAGTAGTTTGAGTTGGACAAACGTAAATCACTTTAAGAGTTAATGTAATTATTTTATTTTAGCTGTATTTGATAAAATGACTTAGACTGACTCTATTAAATTATAGTGCATGGATGTACTTGGTTTGAGTTGGGGCTACATATATTTATTGGATGGAAATCCTGCCCACAATTAAATTGAGTTATTTTTTGAATGAACTGACTCAAAACATTAACACTAAACATGGATTGATGTGTTCTTTAAGGTTTAGAGATATTTGATCATAAATGATTAGATAAAACATGTATTTCTAGATACAACAGTGTTAAACAACATACAGTAAGTGCCCTATTGTAGAAACGATTCAGGATCTATGTCAGTGCTCTCAATAGAATAACCTGAGAAAAAGAACGTGGCTACATGCGCCTCAGTTACGGCACAGACCATGGTTGCATGACTTTAATTACATTGTCTGTTTGGCAGAGCAGTGGCACATCAATCTTATCTGTTCAGCTGCATGCAACAATCCTAAACCTCAACAAAAACCTCTCAGATGACACCGGGCCCACAGAAGTACAGCAGATATTCTGCTCTCTGTTTTGTCATGAAGAAGTTTGAATCATTTTAGAATCTGTCTCAGTCTAATCTGAACTCATCAAACTGTCTTTATTAAGGGCAAAGGTAGAAAACCAAATGTACAAAATGTCAATATTATGTGAATTGTTGTTGAATTTTAGATTAACATTTGCATTATTTAAATTTACCGGTTTAGATTTACATAGCTAAATAAGGAAAGATTATTGATTATTGACACACACAACACCCTTGAGTACCAATACTTATTAGTATTATTGACATAGTGCTGCAGACTGCTGCATCACTGTGATACCCATCAACAGAATATAATGAAGTGACAATTAAAAAATATTCCTGTTCCCAGACGGGCGTTTTTGTTTGTTTTGTTCAGCATTACAAATTGGGCATTAACAATGTGCGATCAAGCTTGACCAGAGATAAGGCCAACTTTATCTTCAGCTCAACAAACAGCAGGGTAAAGCCAAGTAGGAGTGATGGATGGTCCTTCCTAGCTTCTCTTGTTGTTTGTTTCATCCCTCGCTGTGTTTAAAAATGACCCTTCAAAATGGTACCAAGGGTGGAAACTAGTGTTCTCAGCTGCGCCGAAGGAGGATATGCTTGCTTGGGTAATCCTTTACCATGGCTTTTACATGGGCCTTTCTTGCCACCAAGGCAACCCCTCAAACATCAATACGCTATCCCCTTTGGGTAGGTTCAGTTGATGGCTTTCCATCCTTGTATGAGGGCTTGCTGGCAGAGATGGAAGTGCCATGGGAATACACTGACATTGATTTCTTCATCCCAATGCACACACTGATGTATTGACTGAAGTGGCGACCAGAGACATTCTTTTTGCCACTGTTTGGTGGAGCTGAGAGACAATGAACAGAAATTTATCAGACTAAGCCACCAAGTCAAAGGCCATATTCATTTCATTTCAGTGCAGCACTGCCTTCTTTCTGGGTTTCTTTCAGGAGAAAAAATTCTGTTTTTGTCTGTGAAATGTTGCTGGAGTCCTTTTAAAAAAAGAAGTCTTGACTTACTTTTCAAGCTATGATGACAACCAATGTGATTATGCTGAGGGGTGCCTGAGCATAAACAGTAAGGCCTGCTCTTGTCTGCTGCACTTACTTTCATTCACTTGTAGTCAGCTGCTCCTGTTTAAAATGGCTATAGACTCTTTGAGGGGGAAAAGACCCACAGATAAAGCTTTGTGTAGTCGGGGGGTTGGTGTTCCCTCTTTCGTCACACTGAAGAGTCTCTAATGCATTTGGAATCATAATTCAGTCATCGCTTGCTAATGATAAGTCATGCACAGCGCAGAATTCACAGACTGCAGGATGTTAAGGCATGTTTGATGTCTCCGGAGTAATATTTTGCAGCTTGTTGTCACTGCGCGGCTAAAATAAACATGCTCTGTTTCTGACATCTGTCAAAGTGAATTATACATCTTGAGAAGAGTTGCAGAAGTCACAATTCTTCTTCTAGGTTTACAGCGTTGTTGTTTGTAATAATAAGTCGTGTGTTTTTTAGTGCCTCACTGGAATCTGACTGATACAACACATGCTCTTAGGCAGAATACAAGTGGAAACACACTACAGCTGCTTCCTACCTTCAGGTAATGGAGCTGATTGTGTGTGTGTGTGTGTGTGTGTGTGTGTGTGTGTGTGTGTGTGTGGTAGAAGGGACCTTTTAGCAAGAGAAATAATCATGCATACTTGATGATATAATATCAAAATGTAAACGGTAGATTAATTGTATTTCTTCACTCATGACCCTTTATCAAAGCCTTGAAATTCAAATTATTATTTGAAATGCACCAGTTCCTATGATAAGATATGATAGATATGTAAAGCATTTGCATTATATAATTTCAGTTCTTCCTGCAAAGGTGCTCGTCACTGGAAGCATTGAGGTCGGCTTTGTGTCTGTTAAATGCAATGAAATAGCTCGGAATTGTATTAATGGAAGTCAGCCACACTCCCAGCAGCTCGGGACAAGGTCAAAGTCGAGGCTAGCACCTTTGAAATTGATTTGACAGGGATTCATTCACATGGAGCAAATGTGTGCTAAAAAATGCATGCCTCCTGATATTTTCAAATTATAAATGTTGAAGCCATAGTCACCCGTGACACAGAGGGAAAAATATTCACTTCAAGGTAGAAACACTGTATACTGTAAATACCTCCATCCAAATTACAGATGCCTGTTGACAAAACTAGCACACTGACCTGCTGTCTTACACATGGAAAAAAAAAACCTCTATACATTATTGTTGACTTTCAGTTTTCTTTTTTATCTTTCCAAAAAATGTTTTAAAGTTTTCTCTCATTTCTGAAAACATTAGAAATATAAAAAACAATAGAATTCCTAATAAAATGAATCACTATGTAAATGAAGCTGCTAGTTACTGAATATATCAGGCCTTTAACAATTCTCAAGTTTTATACGTAATATTTATACTAATATTTACACTACACAACTGTACTGTACACTACAGAGGCTTTGGTTTCATGTTCTTACTTCATTACTAAAGACACGCTAGCTACATGTCATATAGAAATATATTAATATAGTAATTATAGTAATAAAAACAAAATCTCCAACATTTATTATAAAAAAAACAAGACTTAAGAGTCTTCAGCTGCTCTCAGTGAGGCTGTAGAAATTCATTTTAAAGAGATGGAAATAAAAGTTGGGATCCAATATTTGTTTTCGGTCTTCAGCAGTCATGGTGAAGAATAATGATCTTTGACAACCCATATCAGAAGGGTTTATCATGTCAGGGGCATGAAAGTTTTAAGCAGTGTGCAGTGGCAGTATCACTTTGTTTATATGCATGAGGATGGCTTAAGCAGAAAGGTCATCGTGTCAAGTCTTGTGAGATTTTATAACATCATATGTAGTGTTGGGTGAGTAAAGATGTGGAAAAATGAGCTTGAAAGATGAAAGAAATATATTTGTTTTGTCTGAACATTTATAGTCATTAATTATTTATAATATGTACAGCACCTGTTGTCGTGTCTGTACAGTTAAAACATCACTAGTGTTTTCAGCAGTGTTGCCATGCTAATATTTGCTAATCAGCAGAAAGCACAAAGTACAGCTGAGGCTGATGGGAATGTCCTGATGATGACTCATCCTCTGGAGACCGTACATGTCTTTTCAAAATTGCTTAGCGATCCAATAATGGGACCCATAATTGTAACGATCATCTCGACCTCTGCCACAGCTCAGCCGAGTGTACAATGGCACAGACTCACTCTGAGGCTTTGCCCGTAAAGAACAACAAACAACTTCAGTGTGAGTAAACTCCAAGGAGATCAAATGCACATTGACAGTCAGGGCTGTAACCACAGGAAGCCTTCCAATATTTTGAGGCCCTTTCACAAGCAACTTCTTTAACTGACAGTCAGAGCCCAGGCAACAAGCCTGGATTGTCATGACTCTGGGATATTCAGAGCCCAACATCAACTCTTTCTAATCCACGCTGAGCTTTGTGACCCATGATGCAGGCTATCAAAAGTGCCTGTTATGTTCATGGAAAATTAAAATTTAAAAGTGAAGCAACAACTTCAGAAGTCATCAACTTCAGAAGGCTTCTGGAGTAAATGCAATAACCCTCTTAGCTGGTGTGAAATTGAGCTTTTGAAAAATGTTTTATAAAACCACTAAGTAGACATTCAACATATATGTAAAATATGCATAACAGGATTTATAGATTATCATATAAAATATGTAACATGTTTGTGAATTTTTTTGACCGTGGGTTTGTCCTTGATGTTTGGGAGCTTCAGAGGCTTCCTGGAAGGTGTTCTGTGGTCTCATGATACCTATTTGGCAGAACTGGAGTCCACATGCCAAACATCTGGGCAGGTGGCATCCCGCCACTCGGCTAATAGCAGGCCAGATATCTGGCCTGTCTTTGATGTGCAGACAGGGATTGCAACGGTGCTCTGCTCTCACTCTTAATAACCTGGTATTAAAGGGGCATCAAATCATCTATAATCTTTATCGACCCCTTTTAGCGAACAGTGGGAGTTGCAAAAACAATGATAGATGAGCCCAAAACACAGAGAAGCAAACTAACTTATGAGAGCAGAGATCCAAAAGAAAGGTCTAGTGATGAAGTGATCTGTCACAGTGCTAAATAGTGGAATGATTTAACTGCAGCATAATATCAGTGCAAGGGTGTTTATCTTTCATTACTGAAATGGGATGCCAGTCACTCATTTGTAGGACAATACTGCTGGTGTGTGTGTGTGTGTGTGTTCGTTCCAGAATAGAACAAGCTCCAGAAAGTGAGTTTTTAATGCCAGAAATGTCACCACCTAAATTGTAATCATTAATTCACTGACATTAATCATCAACTCTATCAGTCCCCTGCAGATACACTGTGCAGAAACGTGGTCTTTTTGTCCGGTAAAAATTCTCTGTATTGTGCCTTTGATCAGAGTCAGTCAAGGACAGGATCAGTGCTTTACGGTTTTCAATTCCTGTCCAATGTGCCGGCCCTTTGTTCCCTCTCTGCATTATCACCTTCTTTAACTCGGCCATTTGAGAGGACTGTGATTAGAGACCAAATTATACCGGGTGTGTTTAGGTGCGCAGTATAAACCTCTGTGTCTGCCAAACTTCCCTGGGCTCTAGCTTTAGATCCAGCTTAGTCTAATGGACTGTGAGATCTGCTTTTGACTCAAAACAAGCTCTTTCGCCTGAGCAAAAACACTAATCAGACTTGTTTACTTGGATGATTTATGTAGCATGAAAAACATGAATCCCCATGCTCATAAATGTTACACGGTTGAGAGGCAAATATTGTTTCATTGTTGCGCTCACCAGAAGGGGAGGTCTGGATAAGTGAGCCAGTAAGTGGGTAAGTGTGTGCACTTATTGCACCATCTTGTGAATAAAGCAAGTGTTGCATGTCATTAGGAGTCCCAGGACATTAGACATGTTACACTGGGAAACAACAAGAGAAAAAAAAAGTATTTATTATTATCTTATGCACCAGCTACATTTTATAAGATACTTCCAATCACAAGCATTTATATATGTTGATACATGTGCTCAGTTATGAATTACTTGTCACAAAATGACAAGAGCTAGCAAACAATATTTATTTGGATGTGTATCTCTCACATCCTTGAAGGCACGTCGTATTTTATATTGATGATTGATGTCAAGAGATAGTAGATCCTGCTTTGCCTCTCCGGAAGTTTCATCAACCCTAACACGTGGCTCCATTCCAACAGATATCATTTCCCCAGAGTTCCCTGGAAAAGAAAAACAACCAAGCAGGTGTCTTGGTTATGATGAATACTAAATAAAAGGTTGGCCAAGGAACTGTGACGGCGTTTCTTCAGTGGAAGTTGGGTGGGAGTGTTTTTGTGTTTTTTGCGGGGCGGGTGCCAGAATCTGAGAGAGGCAGAGAGCGGTGAGAGAGATTGAGAGCTTAGGAAATGAAATCCTGTGTTAATGACAGAGGTACCTTAATTAAACCTGAATATCTAAATGACTGCAGAAAAACAAAGTCGACAGTTAGACAAATGCCTAAGGCACGATGGTTTGCCGCTGCAGTGCCCCGAGCAGATCTTTCCTCGGATATACCAGCGTCTTCCGCACAGAATGACTGATCAGAACTGTGGGCAAATTGAGGTGAAGTGGAAAAGTAAGGCACCAATATGCTGTTTTGCTACCTTGAGAGTCCCATTAGTTCATACATTCAGCATGACTGTACTGTACCCCTCTCTTCTGAGCTGTGACCTCAAGCCATGATTCAAGGTCTGGAGTGGAATAAATAGCCTGAAATTGTTCCTAAACCACCATAGGCTAGAAAATAACTATAGCTTAACCAGAAGCTCTTTTGGGGTTTGACTGGGTGGATCCTGAATGACTCAGATGACCCAGTGTTTGACAGGACCCCTAGAACATGCTACATTTATTTAGTCAGAGCTGTTTTTGAGCTATTATAAGGGTGACTTAAAGTTTCTTGAGTGTTCATCACCAACCAGGTTGACTCATTTAAACGTAGATAAATGGATAATGACAACTATTGTTCCATTACATCCAATTGCAACATTTGAGGTCAAGAATTACTTACCATTTGGGTTGGACCCAGACATCTCTTAGCAGCAGGGATTGATTCATCTCATTTACACATAAAGACTAATTAGGGATCTGTCTCTCTGCGGTGATCCAAATGAATTATCCCAATTATGATGGTAGTTTCTAATCACATTTATAAAACAGCACCTTTATGGGCCCATGGCTGTGATGTTAGTGCAGACTGCACTCAAAGGAAGCTTTCTCACATCTCTCTGAGAGTTGTGAATGTTGTGGACTATTCTATTTGTGAGTTGCTGTATTGTGCTGGAGAGCCTGTCCATTTTCAGCCTCTTTTTCAAGAGCATCTCTTGTGCTCCATTAGCTGAGTATGCTCGGATATGCGGAAGAAAAGCAGCATGGGGGGGGAGAAGGGGGGTAGGACAGAAAAAAAATGGGAGTACTAACATTTGAAGAGAAAGAGGTTTGCTGAGTGCACTGCTCTGACTTTGGTGCTCCACTTATTTTCTATCCTCTGTCGGAAGAGACCAGAGAGAGGGCAGCGAAGGCAGGGAAGAGATGAGTCAGAACTCCTACACTAATGACTGAGACAAGCCCTGCAGGTTTATACCAGGGTTCATTTTAATGTATAGTATTTACTCAAAGAACAAAGCAAAATGTACAGGCATACCTCAAATGGTCAAGTCAGTCCATCACCTTGTAGTGTAAGTGTACCTCAGTGTTTGATCATTAACGCGGTTGGTCAGTTGCAAAATTAAATCAGAAAATATCATATTAATCTGAATTACAAAGTATTTACCTCACTTGAATGACTGTATTAAAAACCACCGTTCAGATTCAGCTTCTTAGTTGTCTAATGAAGGTTGAAATTTATACACAATAACTTTAATGTGTTGAATAGTGATCCAAAGCTGGTAGGGGGGGGGTTGGGGTGGTTAGGGATGTTTGGCAGATTTGCATTTACTCCCCACTGTACAGTATGTAGAGATCTCTAAGCGCTGACCCATGATAAAAGTAATCTGCCTGACATTTGATTGAAGATTATTTATAATTTATGCAGCTTAAACATGGTGCATGCGAAGAAACAAGATTTAGCAATACATTCTTATCACTTCTTGTCAGTTTTTCAGACATGCATGCTGAGTTAACACATCACTATGCCTGTGAAGATTCTCAGTCACCCAGATCGCGGTAAATCCAGAAGGGCTGAATCACTTGCATTAGATTCTCGAAGACATTTTGTCCCTCATTCAAAAGGCTTCTTCAGTTCTGACTGACTGGAGTCGTTTAACCTCTGTAAAGTCATTAGAGTCACGCGAGTCGAGTTTGACTCATGTGACTCTTTGTGTTAAACTGCCTGGGAAAGGGATGTCAGGAGTGCATTGTAAGTGGCTGATAAGTGGTGTCGTAGACCACCTCCTCTGTTGAGTGATGGTTGTTCAAGTCTGACATAGGCGGCCTCCTTCATTCCTCCTCACACATCACCTGGCTTCTCTGTCCAATATGTGTACTGTTGCTGTCCTCAAAGGAATGTCCCTGGTCCTTCATATGTACTGTAAATAGACTTGACCTGACAAGTTGATGCTCATGTGTTAGGCCACGTGCTTGTGAAGCGGTTGTTTTGTCTCCTCGATGTATAGCTCTGCGCATTCCTCGCTGTATTGGACTGCAAATTGCTTGTGTTTGTGTGTGTGGTCTTTAAGGTGTGTGTCAGTGTGTTGATGGGTTTTAAAAACATAGGGATACAGTGCTTGTTTCTCACATACTTCAGCCACATATGGAATAACAATATTGTTGTGATTGTTCTTCTTTTCTTCACCACCTGTCGCTGTGGTTTTCATACTGGGTTGTGTTGTTCTGACAAAGGCTCAGTTTTGGTACCCACAATTTTTTAGGGTTTCCTTGAGGTGTTTGTACCTGTGTGTACATTCTTCAATGTGCACTGCCCAGTCCAAGAAAGCCAAACTTTTGTCTCTGATGTTCTCCTGTGTGAACGGAACTGATGTGTTTTGTGAAGGCGTGCACTTCCTGGCTTTTTATTGTGAGCCAGGTGTCGTCCACAGCTAGATGCTGTTGCTTTGAAGGAGCTCAAGGCTCTGCTCTCTACTTCCTCCATTTTATCCACAACGTGGGAGATACTGGTGAACCAATGGCACAAGGCTGCTTTGTCTGTAAAAAAACCCTCATTGTATTTGAAATAGGTGGCATTCAGACAGAGGTCAAGCAGGTCACATATTTGGTCTGGACTGAGGTTGGGTCTGTTGTCTTGTAGAAGCCCATTCCTTTAAATCTCCACTGCATCAGTAGTTGGAATATGCGTGAAGAGTGAGGTAACGTCATAGGACACCATGACTATCTTTGACCATCTTTTTTTCTTCTACCTTTTAAGTGAGATCACATCCAGTTCAGTGTTGCTTTATTATATATTTTTTTTGTTTATCTATTTGCAAGCATGTGGTGAAAAGTGCAAAGTGTGGTGATGAAGAATTTCTGTAGTGAGAGTGGGAGAGGGAAACCATCAGTTCAGAGAGCGAAGTTTTGTGTCGTGACACCAATGAGAGGATCGTGTGCAAGGGTGAAGGGAAGAAATGGGATGCAGCATAAATGTGGTACCTGACTTTGTGCCCTGCACTTAGAGGCTTGATTTTTTTTTTCTTTTTTGAAGACACTTTACACTCAGTCTTTCTTCTTCTTTGTTCAGAAGGAACCTTACAGATGAAGACATCACATCCTTTTTGTGTCTATCTTGTAGTGCCTGTTTGCAACAGCCGTTTTGACAGAAGTGAGGTGTTTCCTTGAGTACTTTTCAAGTCAGCTGTTTTACTTTCTTTTCATTGTTATGTCCTCTTTTGCTCCAGTGCAGGTGCATCTGTACTGTCTCAGATGCATTATGAAAGATTTATGCATTGCCATGTCTCTTTATTTGTTTGTTTGTTTGAACATTGAAATACAAATTCCAATGTAACAGGATTTAATTAATTATGTGCCAAACAGTGCAGATCCAAATTAAAAGCATTAGGTTCCATACTGCAGTTTGCTTTGTGACAGTTAGAAAACACCAGCACATGTATGAAGGAAGGAAAATGTGAACCATATCATACTGTTCCATCATGTTCCTGGATTGTGTTGAAATTACATTTTGGTCATAGCCTATGCTGTTTATGTGTAATAACCATTTAGTCATTTTGTCACATATTACATTTTTCTTAAAACAAGAAAAAACATTTCCCTCATTTAATAGAAATATTACAGAAAGGAATATCTTGAAACATGACTAGAATGAGTAATAAGTAATAAGTAATAATAAATAACTGCACTAGAGTCAAGAAAACAATTCTGGATTGTCTTCTTGTAGTTGATATAAGACTAAATCACTGGATAAGAGGGTGATTTTTGCACTGTAGTACATTAATTCATATTACTTTTGCACACACCGTTGGTCCTTAGAAAACATTCAGAAGTATCGTGTAAATATGCAGTTCATGTCACATTGTGATTCGATTCATACTACTGAGAGGTTGTAATGAAGCCATTAAATCAAGGAACGTTCTGTCTCAACCTTAAATCTGCATGAGCCAGCCTTAATAGTTTTTAACTGCCAATCAGCGTTCTGGCATATTCTACCAACCTCCATAAATGAATTCAAATCCTCCTCCTGCCTTATACTTGGAGAGCTACCCGATGACATGCAGCCTGCCTGGAAATGGATGTCCTCTGAAGAAGCACTGAAGTGATTCCTGCAGGTTATTTAAAAGGAAAAGTGCCGTACGACTGCCAGATCACAGTCATGAAGAGGTTTTGTCAGGGTTTACCCCACTAGGGATTATGAATTACATGGTAAGGGGTTGGTCTCTTAATGCATTTAATGTGGAGAGACGGAGAATGAAACGAGGCACTTAGGGAGAAAAAACACTGGCAAAAGACACATAATGTCTTTTGCCAGTGTCATAATGAATTCACATGTAAGTAATTATAGTAAGGTCATAATTGGTGAGATACAGTATATGCAAATGACAGTCAGGCATCTTTCCAAAATTTGTTGCCACAATAGACAAGGGCTTCATATTAAAGGGCGGGTTCACAATTTTTCCAGTGTGTCTTAAAACAACAGTCAGGAGCCGAAATGAACATTGAAGATGTTTTTTTCTTGCCGTAATCTTTCTTGCTGTTCATACTGACCATTAGAAGATCCCTTCATTATGCATTTATAATATAAGTGATGGGTGCCAAAATCCACAGTCCTCCTTCTGTGCAAAAACATGCTTAAAAATTTATTTAAAGCTAATATGAAGCTTCAGTCAAGCTTCATGAGTCAAATCAAGGCAATATCTTTCAACGTTACAGTCTTTTTAGCATCAAAGTCCCTCTTTCTGTTACTATACTTCCACCGCAGCTCAACGGTGAAACACTTTCTGAGGAAACACAAGGAGGAAATTTGATGCTAAAAAGACTGTAAATGTGGCAGATATCCATTTGATATGACTATCTCTGACTGCTGAAGCCTCACATAAGCTTCAGTTCAACCTTTAAATGCATTTTTGCACAAAATGACTGTGTGGACACACTGTGGATTTTGGCCCCAATCACTTACACTGAAAATACATTTGAAGAGGATCTTTTAATAGCCAGTGTGAACAGGAGGAATTATTACAGCGAGGAAAACCTCTTTCAGTGTTCATATGGGCATTTGACTGCTGTTTTAAGACGGACTTCAAAAATTGTAAACCTACAGTATCCATTAATGCATTTATACTTATTATTTTACTTTCACTATCTCTATGTGAAATTTATTTATGTAGCCAGAATCACATATTTATCCTACAGGCCTTTACAGGGTGAACATACTGTACAACACCCTCTAGCCATAAACCTTCAATTCGGACAAGGAAAAACTCCACACAAAAAAACCTTTCATGGGAAAAAAAGGGAGGTTTCTCTTGGCACACATGGCAGCTTCATTATATTTTGCCCAGAGCTCCAGAAACTGACCAGCACTCATATTATACTGTAATGTCCTTCCAGTTAGTTTGTGGTAATTTGATTAAACAAATGTATTTTTAGGAATGTGCACCATGTAAACATAATATCCACTGATATGATGAATGTCTTCGGGCATGCAGTATTACATAAATAAAACTGAATCAAGCTAATTGCTACACAGTGAACCTGGGGACCTCACAGAAGTTGCCCACTTTGCCCAGCTGGCGATCCAGCCTTTAGCAGTAGAATAATTATATGAAGCAAAAATAGTGCAAATATATAATATTAAGTAAATTCAAAGTGTAATAAGGAGTTTATGGCAGAGTGCAAAAGTGTCTGTGTGCAGACCTTCGACCACAGAATATTGCATACTTGAAGCATGTTTTGATCTATTTTCCATTATCATCTACAAGTCTGTTGAATGGGATATTGCTCAAGGCTTCCAAATGACAACAAAGTGAACGCTGCTACAGTAAGTGTCACAATAATTAGCTCTTGTATACAACTTGAGTTACTCACAGGAACACAATACTTCTTTTCATTTGGTTTGTAACTGCCATGCTGCTGCTCTGTTTCAGCTTGTCAACAGCGGTGCCAAATCCCCACTTGGAAATTGCCCAAGTTAGTCCTGTTACCTTTGCTAAATTTGGTGCAAGGTGTAACAAGAGAAAAATGCTCCATCAATCACACTGCAGATGGAGAGCGGAATAAGGGGCTACAAAAGCTGAGAAATAAACCAGTGGAAGCTCTGCCAGCAAGCATTTCCTGGGTGAGATGATGGGAAAACTTCGCTGTACTCTCCGGGGACATCATTTGTGAACACTCCGACGTCCTCCAGAGCCCAAAGTTTTAGAGCGGAACCCAGGTGCTTGGTCGGGGTGTTTTGAGCATTTCTAAAGTGAAATCCTCCTTTGCCTCTGTTGCCTGCTCCATCAGATAAAGTCTGCCTGCCGAGGCTTAAGTGTGTCAATGAACGGGGGGGAGGATCAATGATAAGTGCAGCTTACCTCCTCAACTGCTCCGCACCAGCCAAATAGAGATTAAACCATTTCAACCTAATAGCACATGTCAGTCAAAAGTCACACTTGAATACTTAAACTCCCTTTCCTGGCACCCCCGCCCCCACTTTGCCACCTCCCATTTTCCTATCACACTGAATGGAAAGATACTGTTATTTACCCAAAAAAAAAAAAAAAAGAAAAAAAAGCAAAGTGGCTATTAAAACTCCCTGAGTAAATTTTCACCATGAGGGTCCCTTTGTACCACACCAGAGCCTGAGCGGAGATCTGTCATTATGTCAGCCATTTCTCAGAATCCTTCACTAAGACTCACTTTGAAGGTTGCCATTTGTAATGTACTCAAAAACAAACGCATACGGTACAATAGTGAACATGCTTGCACACACATACACACAGATCAAAGGCCTGGAGGCCTATTACGGATAAAATAAAGGCTGTCCTTCTAAACATCACAGTATTGTAAACGGTAGGCTACTCATTTCTTGCTCTAATCACTGTTGTGGATATTGCTAAATTGTCTACTGTTTCAGAGAATTACTTAACTGAACCCCACAACCGTGGCTTTGATTTGTTGTTCAGCCATCTCAGATGTGAATGCACTCTGTGGTCTGTAAATGAGAGCTTGTGTTGTTCCACCAGCATCCCTTATTTAGACATCACAGCACTCATTAGGTGGATCAAGCTGATATCAAAGTCAGAACATAGACGTCTGAATGCTGGGACCGTCACAGTGTCTTTAATGATATGTCTGCCGTCTATTCAGCTCGATTGTTATTTCACTGTCATTTCTCCAGCGCCTTGTCGGTTGACCTCTGCTGCCATGTGATTTCCTCGGCTTTAATACATTCATCGCTGTGTTTTATTTAATGTTTGGCCAAAACGAATCCAATATGTTACTTGTTTTGTTGTGTATGTTACGTGTTTCATTTAGCCGAAAAAACGCTACTCTCAAGGAGGGTAGTTGTTCAAGGGATCAGCATGTGCATTTCACTCTCCAAAGCAGATTTTCCTTAAAACCAGGTAAAACTAGAAATTCTTTTGAGGACATTATCGCAGGTATCCTCCCACATATAATTTACCATTCACTATGCCCTGCACCCCTCAGTTACCGTTGCTAATCCTGTCAAGATTTCCATTCATGCGCAGCATTTATGTGCTTCACAATGACGACAGTGGCAGATTTACTTGAATTTCTTGGTAATGTTTGAAACCAAAACCAACCAACCAATGAAATGCTGTCTCTGGCTTTTTAATGTTCCCAGCTCACTTGTTTTAAAACAAAAATATTGTACAAGTGCCTTTATATGTGAGCTCATATATAATATCCATATAATTTGAATATTTATAATATATAAAAATATGCGATGTGTGCCACATCCTCATCAGATGTAAATAAAGACATTGTTTTTGTACTGCAGTGAGCTAGTTAGTCCTTGTAGTGTATGTATGATATGGAAAAAAGTAAGATCAGACTGTCTTTTAATTCCAATATAACCATGTTATTAGACTTTTACAAGGCTTTTAGGATGAGGGCTAACCGATGTGTTTGGCAAATGTAACGCTAACTCAGGTCAAGTTGGCTGGTGTTGCTGGATTATATACTTCACTAAATCCAATAAAGAGCAGGACAAAGTTACTAATGTTAGCCTAAAAAACTGTTATCTTAACCCTACTAACTAATGTGGCAAGTTAATAATTTGGCCTTGGAAGTAACATAATGGTTACTACTGTAGGTACTGAGCCAGACGTGCTAATGATTGCAGCTTTCATTTAAGCAGATAAACATACAGTTTAGTCCATTCCTAAAGCTTTTACTCATGGGTTTTTAGTTTTTGAAAGGCTAAAAAAAAATAAAAAACACTCTTTAAATGCAGAGTATCACTCTTGCCAGAGTCCCATGCACACTGCTTCAACGTAGAGAAATCCAAAGCTTGACAGACTCACTGTTCCTAATTACAGTTGCTAAATAATAATCTAACAAATGCTGTTATTTGGGAGGGGACTAGGGAACGGTCAAATGAATAGTTTGAAATTAGTATTGTGTCCTCTGTTTTGGATTTTGGTGATGTGGCTTAAAAACCCTTATGTATAGTAGTTGTAGTAGTAATAGTAATAATAGTATAATAGTCCCTTTAAAACTCAGACAAGATAGTAGATAAATGACTTGTAAGATGGGTATTTTCTGCAGTGCAGCAGTTTAGATGAGAGGCATAAACAAAGAGATGATGTGTCTCCCACAGAGACAGCTCCTCTGATAGGTGCTGACGTGATAGCTCATTTCAAGCGGCCTCTCTCCAGTTGTCTTTTGTTTTCTTTTGAAGGAAGATTAAAGAATCTCTTATGCCATTTGATATTTCTGTGGGATGGTAGCACTATTGAGCAGCAGTGTGCAGGTTTTGTCTGGTGGGTGTTGGGAATTAATTCACATACAGCTTATCAGAGTCCACAGGGGTCTAAGACAGCAGACTGCATTCAGAGGTTTGCGGGTAATATTCAGTGACTTACCAAGGCAGAGACTCAGCTTGTTTATTTACTTTTTTCTCCATATCTCTGCCTTCATTTCAATGCACCGCTAGTATGAGCTTGTCACAGCCAGTATGTGGACTTTGTCATGTTTATGGTGATGTTCATGATAGGAATCTATTCTCTTCTAGGTTTACACCAGATATGGGAAATGCTACACTTTTAATGGCAACAAGACCACATCCAGGAAAACCAAGCAGGGCGGAATGGGAAATGGGCTGGAGATCATGTTGGATATCCAGCAGGATGAGTATCTGCCCATCTGGAGAGAGACAAGTAAGCCTCAAAACTATTTGTCCAGTGTAATCCTATATGCTACAGCATGAGGTACCTCTGCTGGGGTTTATATGAAAAATTCCCTGCCTCCATTTCTCTGGGTCACACACTGTACATAATTCATTCTTTTGATTGCATTCCTACTACCTGAAAATGTGATTTATAAAAAGGAAGTTCCTGAACAAAATACACAACCTGAGATTTGTGCTTGCATTGTAGTTGTCACATAATGTTAATCCCTACTGGCTTATTTTTCAAACATGACAAAATATGGTTTGCTGTTAGCATCAAACCAAGTCCAAGCTGTCAGATGAGACAGCTGAAATCCCCTTGTACTCTCCCTTTGCAACACTCCATGCTCGTGCTCTGTTTCATTTTGAAGATGAGACCTCCCTGGAGGCTGGCATCCGAGTTCAGATACACAGTCAGGACGAACCTCCCTACATTCACCAGCTGGGCTTCGGTGTCTCTCCGGGCTTTCAGACCTTTGTTTCATGTCAGGAGCAGAGGGTAGGTCTTCCTCATCTCAGCCCCCCACCTGCCCCCCCCAACCCCTCCCCTCCCACCATCAGATTACTATTCCCCCTGCAACAGTTCACCTCTGCTGGCTCAGACTGGGGTCTAATAAATCTCTGTGTGCTTAGCTGACCTACCTGCCCCAGCCCTGGGGGAACTGCCGATCCACCAGCAAAGAGAAGTTCCCAGGATATGACACATACAGCATCAGCGCCTGTCGTTTGCTCTGCGAGACCAACGAAGTCCTGCGAGTGTGCAACTGCAGGATGGTGCACATGCCTGGTGAGATCACTCCCTATGTTGTATTTACACAGGTGTCATGGAAAATTAATTTGTGCACATGAATTACTCATATTCACATTTTTTTTTTATTAATCTATTTATTTTTTACAGGGACATTGCACATTAAATCAATATCACTGTAAATGTGCCAGTGTTAGCCAAAATGCTAATTATCAGCTCTTAACCAGATGTTAGATTTGCCATTAAAGATTGAAACAAATGATTAATTTATGCTCTCACATTAAAGGGGCACTTCAACAATTTTATAAATACAATTTAGTTTTTTGAGAGGAAGTTTTTATTCAAATCAAGGGTCTAAGGATGGAAGATGTGGTGTGCTGTACAGCTTGTAAAGCCCTCTGAGACATATTTGTATTGATGATATTGGGCCATATAAATAAAAATTGATGTGACTTAAATTGACTCGTCATGAAGAATCAAACTGGAGGGTGTAAAGGTAGAGTCAGTCATTATGGAGAAAGATTGTTGATATTTGAACTAAACACCTAAAAAAAATACACCCCTCCCTTGGGCTCCTTCAGAAGCTCCGCCCCCCAAATTCATGGACACACATTGCCAAGGCAACCAACGACCAAAAGAGAAATATGGCGGAATCCAGAGCGATGCGTCAGCTGTAGAGTCACTTCAGTTCCTCTCACACATAATCACGAGCGGAAAAAAAAAAATTCGTCTCATGTGAGCTCAACAGTCCGTCCACACTCTCCGCCTCTCTGCGGCCTCCCCACTTCTCACTCGACCTGCGTTCAGCGTCTTGTCCAAAGAAGCAGCCGTCTGTCAGCAGCGGCCGGACAAACTGCCTTCACCAGGCTGACTGACAGCAGGAAATTACTGAACCAAAATAGTTTGCATGTCTGCTCAACAGGAAGAAATCGCCAGTGTTTCTATTCATTCATTCATATTTTGATTCATTGATACGGTTATAAAGTTCAAAGCACATACACAACAGGATATTTGTGTGATGTAAACAGCTGTCTGCTCCGATTAAATGCGACAGAAATAGACTCTGAGTATAAAAAAATGCAGGGGATCTCCATGAGACTGTCTCGGATTCAGTGTGGATTGATACATTTGATAAAATGGAAGCATATCTGTTCCGTAAGAAAACATTTTCTACGTGAATTGGCCACAGCCTCTCTCTCTCCAGTTCGCCAGCCCTCCCCCACCATTCAGCAGGTTGCTGGAGATGGGAGACTGTCATGTCCTCATACAGACAGCTGCTCTGATGACTTCCTTCTGTTCTGTGCACAAACGCCCCCTGCTGATTGGATATTGGATGGAGTAGTGTTGTGTGGCTCGCTCTGAGTCACTGTGTTTACATGCCCATTTACAAAGCCAGTGCTGTGTATGGACAAAATATATTTTTTCTGCACACACACAGAGCAGACAGCTAACAGACTGTGAGGAGGTATTCGCTGAATTTGACAAAAAGTGTTTTGGATTAGAATTGTTGACTCTACCTTTAAAGGAAGTGGACATTTAGCGGACGCCAGGGTCTAATGAGAGACACTATTGAGTTGCATTATGGAAATAATAGGATTCTGCATTTTTGGAACTTGACTAAAAGTTTTCCAACTTCATGGTAGTGCAATACTAAATTGCCTTTAATGTTAATGTTTATTGTAACAGCAGGGACTGAGGACAAATAACTGAAAACTAGAATTGAGTGAATTAGTGGTTAGGACTTGGAAACAGATGCACACAAATCCTAGACTATTCAAATAGAGAACTAAACAAACAAAAAAAACCCCGGCAGAGTATTCACACGATATTATTATGACCGTTTCTGCAAAACAAGTCAACGTTTTTGGCCCACTTGAACAATTCCAGCACAGATATAATTTGGCTGCCACATGCCTGACCTTGATGCTTGACATCTGGAGTATGATGCTCTTCAGCAGTGCTGGCAGCTCGCTGTCTAGAGACACTTCAGGTTAAAGTCTCAATGAGTTTTGGATCCTTTTGCTGATCCATCTCAGCTGTTTGGAAATTGTTTTGTTTTGCTCCTGTGGCGCTCATCAATTTTTATGATTATCCCTGGTTTTAGTTGTTCTGATGTTAAGTTTCCACTGGTGTATAGAAATATATCAAAGGTAAATTCAGGGGCATCGTGAAGTCAATTTTTTGGAGGAGGCACAGTTTTACAACGCATATGTTGATGTTCACACCAAACCAAATTGCTACCAGTAATTATCTGCTTAAGCTTTTATGTTTATAATCAAACATCCCCTTATCAGTAACTATCAAGAACTAATGACACGTATTAACGCTATATTGCATTTACAAGAAAATGTTAGGGAAAAGGCTTTAAACTCAGGGGTAATGTTAGCTGGCTAGCCAGCACTGTCAAGCTAACACTAATGTCAATTATCTGTGGGTTAAAGTTAAAGCCACTGATGCTTAAATCACTTTAAATAAATTCTGAAGCTCTTAAGTCATTTACAGATTCATTCAAGTCATACTGTTTTATGGCATGAGCTGAAATTGGTTATTCATACCTCACACTGCAGTTAACACAACTGCAATTTGTAGTGATTTTACACAACGTTAAATACAGAACTCAGATGATAAAACAGGACGTTTTGTGTGTCTGGTAGTCATTCTGTTAGGACCCCACTCAAGTAGTTTCCCTCCTCAGCTTGGGGATACAATGCAAAGGTGAGTCTGACAAACACAAAAGATGTCTAGACTCACTCAGCGTGTGCGTCATCATGGCCAGAGTGCATAAAGTCGAGAGGCAAGTCACTGAATGCAAGCTAATTGTTTGATGCGTCTGACAAGTCGGCCTGTTTTGGTTCGTAGCATTTAAAGTTAAGACAGGAAGTTTATAAATTTATCCATGAATCATTTTAGCTTCCACATAGTGCATGTGACATTTGCAGTATTATTCGGCACAGATGTGAATAAACAACACAGAATGAGACATTTCATATGAGTAAAACAAGTTTTAATATTAATTTCACCGCATTCTGATGTAACTTAGCGGATGCATAATGGCATTTCGGCAAAGGAAATCCCCTCACCATGCACCATGCTATGAAAAATAAATGGCAAGGTTGTCAGGTTACACATTTACATATCAGTCACACATTTCAAGCCTCCATTTGCAGGCTGTAATGGCTGGACCAAAGCTGTGGTCTGATCTGGAGAGAGAAATCGCAACAAATCATTTGATCTTGACAGGCTGTGAAGCAGACACGCTTCTAATCAGTTTGTGTGCTCTGCAGGGTGAATGTGCCTACCTCACTACAAGATCGAGGTCGTGTCACGGTAACCTATGAGTTCACGATTTTGGGAAAACTAGTTAAGATGGCTGTTTACTTACTTTTTGTCATCCGCACAGACTCAGGCCTACCCAAGATTACAGTATTTGTTGATTACAGTGTTTTGACAGTTGCATTGCACAGACAAAGTGTTATCAGGTAGGTTCAGTGTTTTGCACAAGACAAGATCAGTTAGTGACCTAACATGTTATGCCCATTATATCCCATCTAAATCTATAACAAAGGCCACTGTCTCACCAATCAGCTGTCTGGAGAATTTTTTTCAAATGAATGAGACAAGTAAGAAAAAAGACTCTTATAGGGGGAAACTTTTGAATTAATAGATAGTAAGGACTGTTCACAGAGCAGAGGTGTTTAGAGAGAGCAACAGAACCACTTTGCTTTCCGTGATGATGTATTACATCAGATACTGTATGTATTATATCAGATATAATAAATGTGGAAGCTTTTCCAGGCCATTTGCCCAGTCTGGATTTAGAAGAGTGCTTCTGTCAGGTAGCGGGTAGCTCACATTAGTCCGCTGCACTTATCAGTGGTGAACGCAATTTATTGTTGCATGTTAAGTGCGATGAAATTCCTTCATAGGGTTCCAGAGACCAATTGGTTCAAAAGCTCGCCAAGGGAGCATGAGGCCAACCTGTGAATTGAAAATCTTTTTTGCACCCTCGATGTGCCCACACAGTACTGTGTCATTGAAACGGAGGAACACTGTGCCTTACGTAATTTATAGTATCTATTTTTTTCCACCAGCAGTCCTCTAAAGCTGCAGCGATGCATTTCTCATAGTTATAATTATCATCAAAATCATTATAGCAATATTATCAAAATCATTGTAATTGTTTGCTTTTGAGACAACAACACAAGTGTTTAGAGTCCTCCTGCTCACTGACATAATCCAGCAACTGTTCATAGTCTGCTTGCCAGGAAATTGTCATCAGCATGTGTTTACATAATCCCACATTTGTTTACAGTCTGTCGCTTCTAATTTTTCCATTCTTTTGTACCAGTTTTATGAGTCTCTTTTGTGTGTTTATGTTTTTTTGTCCTTTTCAGCTTCTGAATCATATTGTTGTTGATGCTGTTTTCATGTTGTTGTTCTCACCACCACCAAGGAGGTTAGGTTTTTAGTGACATATGTATATATCTATGTGTATTTGTCAGAAGGATAACACAGCAACAAGATTTTTTATACATTTTGGTGAAACTTCAGGCCGTGGGAACAAGTGATTAGATTTTGAAGTGAACTGCACAACCATGTGGCCATTTATAAGGCATCTTGTGCTTTCACTTATATCTCTTGTACTGTGAGGCATAGAAGCAAAATTGTGTTTTCCTAGATTTGGTTGGCTCAAGATTAATATTTTATTATTCCAGTCTATTTCTATATTTGGATGACTACCCTAAAAAGCTATTAAGATGTTCTTGTTCTTGATGTGTGGACAGTAGGGCTGGGTATCATTTAAAAAAATATGACACCAGTACCAATACCAGTACCCTTAAAGTGGTACCAATAGAGTACATCATTCGATACCTTTTGTTTCTACTTCATTCGATGCCCCTCATGTGAATGGAAGCATTCAGTTGTGTAAAATGCCACCACTCCTCCCCATCTAAATGATTTTTACACGAATACATTTTGAAAGTGTTCAAATTATTGAAATATTTATTTTTGTTACCTCTAAGGATACTGAACTACCAACTCTGTCAAATAAACCGCACTCGACTTCACCACCACAGACTTTATGGGTTGTACCTGCTGCAGTAGTGGGCCAATCTAAGGTTGTATTAAATCGAAGAATGCTTGCAGTGATTGGCTGCAAGCAAAACCATACAAATAGTCATTTTTTCTAGCTCTGGGTACAAAAAGGATGGAATGCAGGTATTGTTTGACTGGAGAAGTTTCGATACTACTTGGTACTGGGTTATTTCAGTCGACACCTTAAAGGTATCAAGTAGCAATACCCAGCTCTAGTGGACAGCAGATAAAGTCACTGTACAGATTTTGCTTCCACACTCACAATTTCTAAAAATAAAAAAAACAGGATGATTTTAAGTCTTTTTTTTTTGATTGACAGATTAAAGATGATTTATTTGGTGTCAAATCAATGCAGGTTATTTCTACTCTTTGAGAAAAAAAATAAATAATAATAATAAAAATAACATCATACAGAAGTGGAAAGTGTGTAAAGACTACTAAGGTTACCAGACATTATTTCACTGTGTGTTGATTAACATTTCTTTGTGAATGGGAAGGAGACTTCCACAAAACATTAACCCCATGGTCATTTCACAGACAGACAAACACACCTCTGCCAATTAATTGTGCTGCTGATGAATACCTGTCATTAATGGACTGGGCAAGATGTTTTGTCTGCGAGAAAGTGAATCATTGATTGGTTTTTAAAGACTTTCTAAATATGCCTCACGGGTGGAGCCAGCATGCTCCATTTCTCAGTGCAATCAAGGCCAGACATCCACGATGGCCCACGCTCCATGGATGGAAGTCATCCTCTGCGTGCCTGCTTTCATTTGGAGATGAATGATAAGCTATGTGTTGTGTTGTTCACAGCCACGGTTCCTCATTGCAGCAGACACGGGTCACTGATCATTTCTGATTGATCAGACTCATTTTCTGTTCTCCTCTCCAGGAACTGCAGATATCTGCCCTCCCAGTAAAATCAACTGTGTTGACAAAGCACTCGGTAAGAAACAATCTTCCTTCATTTCTTTTCTCATTACAATTGATTACCCCAAAGGGAAATGGAAACACAATCAGTAAATATGATAAGGATTTTTTTTTTTTGTAATACAAATACCTAGAGGTAGACTTAATACTTTGAAATGACTTTTTCTCATTGTGATTTAGTCACTTTAAAGCTTGATGACTGTTCTACCTCTATTGTTGAACTATTAATATTAAACCGACGCTCCATTCCTGCATATCTGCCTCCTCCCACCCTTGGCCTTGACTCCAACTTCACTCTCCTCTCCTCCAGCAGACATTGTGACTGAACAAAAAGGCGCCTTGGTTTCAAAGGCATTATGGTTGCAGTAAAAAAGACATTTTTTATGGTGTAATTATAATTTCTCAGCCAAATAAGCCAGAAATTTAATTATGTCTCTCTTCGATCAATTCAAACTCTATTTAAAATATGGCTGAATGAAATCTTAGATATATCTTACAAGAATGGGTGATATTCATGTGGGTCATATTCCTGAATCAAATAGTGTGAATAAATTCACTCTCCATGAAAGGTAATAAATTAAAATATAATCTATATTTTTATATTGTAAAGGTGTTTTGTTCCCACATCAGACAAAGAATATACGCCATAGTGCTCCTGCATACAAATAACCTAATTGTTAGAGTTATAAGATACATAAATCATCAAATTATAATTACTGCTTCCAGTGCTCCCTCTCCCCATTTTTGTCTGGACTGAATGCATTTAGAATTTGAAAAGAGAGATTGTGAAAAGCTATTTACTCTGCTGTGTACACACTATTGTTTTCAGAGTTAGGATTGTGAATGTGTTTGCTAATGTGCAATATGTGTTTGCTACCACTACCTCAGTTCGAAAGAAAATAGGTGATGCATTCAATTAACATTTTATTTCATCAGGTTATTTATTTAAAAATGCTAGATTTCCTCCCACCATCTCTGATCGTAGTGCACCTTCCTGGGCAAACACATTAGGCACTCAGACCTTTTCATTGAAGCCTTTTATGAATCATGAAGTGTTTAATGCTCTTTGTTCTGTTGACCCAAACAAGTCCACTGGGGCTGATCAGTTAGAGCCAAGGCTTTAATTATTAGCAGCAGCTCCATTACTAGTTGAATGCTTAAATTTTTAATCTGACAAGCATCCCTGACCTTTGGAGGACAGCCTAAAGGGGGGCAGTCCAATGAGCTAAATAATTATCATCCAATCTCTAAACTATCATGTCTAGCTGAAGTGTTAGAGAAACTTGTAAACAATCAGGTGAGAACATTTTTATTTCAACACTCCCTTTTAAAATCGTATCAATCAGGATTTAGACCTGGGCATATTACTGTGATGGCAGCATTGAAAGTCTTGAATGATGTTGCTAGTGCATTAACTAACAGGGAGGATTGTGTTGCCCTTTTTATTGATTTATCTAAGGCTTTCCATACTGTGGATCATCAAATTCTTTTGAAACACCTGGAATCTACTGGATTTGATGAAAAGTCATGCAGTTGGTTTGCAAATTATCTCAATGGTTGTGACTGATGACTATCAGTCCAGCTTTGTGAGTGTTAACAAAGGTGTGCCACAGGGCTCTATTCTAGGACCACTTTTATTCACAATTTTTATAAATGAATTGAGTGAAAATGTTAGAAACAGAACAATTCGACGACTCTATTCTCTACACACCAGCACCCTCCGTTGTCCAGGCATTTTGATTTCTGCACTGTACAGCGAATTTTAATTGATCTTAAATTACTTTTATACCCTGATAAAACAAAATGCATGCTGCAACAGTTCCACTGAAGTGAATATTACTACCATTAATGGGACAGCGATTGAAAGAGTATCCTCTTACTCTTATAAATATCTTGGTTTCTGGCGTGATGACAAGCTGTGCTTCAAAAAACATATTAATGAAGTGACTAAGTTCTTAAAAGCAAAACTGGCACTCTTTTGTAGAAATAAAGCATGTATCACCCAGAACTGCAGGAAGCAAATTGTTCTGTCAACCTTTTTATCCATTATGGACTATGGAAATTTTATAATTTATATGCACTCCTGCCTCTACTCTTAAACCTCCCAATGCAATCTATCATTCCACCTTTAGATTCATAACTGGGCTTTAGAACGCATCATTGTATACTATGTCAGAAAGTTGGGTGGCAGTCGTTGGCAGGGAGAACGACACTGCATTCTATTTATTTACAAAGCACTTACTGGAAAATTTCCTGGGTATCTCACATGTCTTTTTAACTATAGATCATTGTAACACTGCACTAGGTCCCAAGACTATTTGGTCCTCAAAAATCACCAAGTTAGTACCGATATTGGGAAACTAGCTTTTAAATACTATGCTCCACACAAGTGGAACAATCTGCAGAAGCTTGTAAAAGTAGACAAGCTAATCCCTTATAATCAATTGAAATCTCTTTTGACTGACATAGAGCAGTGTGAATGTTTGTTTTCTTTGAAATGATGGCCCTTATGTTGATGTCTGTTTGTTGTAGAATCTGTTGATGTATGCTGTAACTTTTGTGTGCTTTTATTGTTTTTATATGTACTATAATCAGGGCATCCTTATAAAAGAGAGCTTGCTCTCAATGGCCCTCCTTGTTTAAATAAAGGCTTTATATATATATAATGTGCAAGCAATTCCTGTCTGCATGTTAATTGAGTGCAGGTCCAGGTAGGTTGTGCAGAACCCTGAGTAGCACTTACTGTACATCAATTATTCTTTGAGCTAATACCGTAACTTAATTACTGTAAACACCATTGCTACAGCTCTATTGAATGATATAGTTAGACTAACACGTACTTGTTATTCAGAACAATATCGGTCTGTTAATATGGTCTATTTCTAATATGGCAGAGATGACTGCCAGAGAAGTCTATAAACCTGTAAGACCTGGCATTTTGTTGCACATTCTATCCATTCAGTTATTCTGCAAACTGTTTATTGTTGTTGTTGTTGTTATTTAAAGGCTGTAATGAATTCATTACATCAAAATAACCAACACATTTGGGAGAAATACTAACTTCTAGTAATTTTCTGGGCATCAAAGTCATATAATTGAGTAACGCTGAGTACCGGCTTAAACTATTATCTACTCCTTCTCTCAAAAAATACACATTTCAGTTTGTTTTTTTACTACATCAGAACACTTTTACTCACTTGTTCATGTACTTACACCGTGGCCGCATCCTAAAAGAAATAGGGTGACTGCTCTAAAATTGTCATTGTCATGAGAGTTAATTGGTCTTGTAACATGTGCCATAAGTATGGTTGCTATAGTGACCTAAGGTCTAACATACATCATGCATAGATTTAGATCTGTGGTTGAACTGTTGACTGGAACCAAATTTTAAGTGTCTCCGCTGGTATTACGCTCGATCTCAACAACACCAGCCAATAAAGCAGAATTAAGTCATTTCCTTGGTTGTGTCTATCAGCAGACACCCTTAAAGCTGCACCAATCAATATTTTTATATTAACAATGGATCGAATGATTATGTGCAATGTGAAAGGGGTCACTCATAGTGACAAACCAACAGAGAATCATCTCTCAACTCCGCAGTTCCCCTCAGTTCTTGGGAAGATTTTAGCATCTTTCAGCTCATTGTCTTGATTTTATGGTCCACAACTTGACTGTTCGGTTTACTGCCAATGCCCTTATCAGCATAGTTTCTAGATGCAGCAGGCTACTGTTTTCAGTGAAAAAGTGTTGATAAACCCACTGCACAACCCCTGCCCAGCACCAAACACCACACAGACAAAGGTAGCAGCTAACTGGTGAATATAGTGGGCCATTTATCAGCTCAAGAGACAGAGAGTTTGTGGAGACCAAAACAAAGTTAAAAGGAGAGTGAATATTGGATTTACATTTAACAGATAGACAGAAACACAACTCCACATGAATGCTAATGCTGCTTCCTCTGTATGTGTAAATGAACAACTGTTTGCTAATATGTTTCCTTTAAAAAAGTAAAAGTGATAATATGTCCATGTTGTGTTTGCAGCTTGTTAAGCTGCACCCTAGTAGCCTAACAGTCACTTAATGCTGCTTTAAGACTAGATATTGATAGTCTTTCCCTCTTGATTCTGTGTAGTGTCTCATGTGTTTATCTAGAAGAGTGATTGAAAACAGATCAGCACTGACACTGACCCAGTAAATATCCATTAAACCAATGTTTCTATTTGTTGCAGCACAGCTACAGAAGAACAGTGGGGATACCTGTCCATGCGAGACACCCTGTAATCTCACCCGCTACGGTAAAGAGCTCTCCATGGTCAAAATCCCCAGCAAAGGCTCCGCTCGCTATCTCTCCAGGAAATACGACAAGTCAGAGGACTACATCAGGTACAACAGGGAACCTTCAACATGAAAAACTCACTTATAAGCAGTGATGTGATGCTCACTATAAAGGACCATTTACTATGACCTCCAGTCTGTGATCACTAACAGACAGCCATAAACATACACAAAAATCAAATATATTTTCATAAGAGCATCAGTTTATATTTGATATTAAGGTGAAAAGTTGAATTTAGAAAATGGTACATATTTATGATACTGTGTTATAAGATAATGTCACAGTACAGTCTCCTTCAGTAGATCATCATGGCACTATTCTCACCTGAAAAAATATTAAAACTTAATAAAGTAACATATTAACAGTCCTACAGTGAAAATTAATTTGATAAATCTCCACCATTGCTGCTTGCTGTCGGTTGGTGTGAAATGCATTCTGGGATACTTCGGCGGCCTTCAGCTGCCATCGGCGGACCAATGGCGTAACTTCATCACTCAGTCAGTGACAGCCTTTCACATGTGCCAAGCCTAGCTTTTTCAACCTGTCTCACAGCGGATGGAGTTTGCTCTGTATGTAACATCTACCCAGTATTAGTCCATCTGCTGATGAAGACTGTGAGATGCAGCTGAAAGCTCTAGAAGAAGCTAGTAAGCTGTGTCTGTTCAGCACTTTATCACAGTGTAATACTTAATTTATATTGTGAGGTATAATGAACACAGTAACGTCTAGCAACCACTAACAAGGATTTAACTTTCAATCCTGTTCTACATTTATGTTTAATGGAATATTTGCTAATATTCATATTATAATGAATTCAGTGCACTTACAGTGTGTTTACACTGTCAGGAATGCAGGAGGAGGTAAACACACCTTAACAAAGAGCTCTTGACGCCTCGCGACACTTAATATTACCAGACTTTCTAAATCCAGAGAGATCAGACGCGGCAGTGACTGAGCATGCTGTCAGTGCTTGTTCTGCTCATCTCAATGAAACCCTGAAACACCTCATTATTTCACAATCGTTGGTTGGATCTGTGCAAAACGCTGTCGGCATGACAATCCCATCACAACAGTTAGCATAAAGATGACTTGGTGTGATACTTTTTCCAAATTATATTAGATTCAGAGAGAATTATAAAAAAAACAGCACATATTTCACTGTGTTTTTGGTGATTTGTTTTTTAAATCTAAGATATTCGAACTCCACTTGTTTTTCCAGAGACAACTTCCTGGTCTTAGATATCTTCTTTGAAGCCCTGAACTATGAAACAATTGAGCAGAAGAAAGCATATGATGTTGCAGGTTTATTAGGTAAGTTTTCTGTTATTTTTTTCTCTATTTACAGAAAATTTAAATAGACTTGCTGGTGCAGAGTGAAAGGTTAAGTTATTACTTGTCATTGCCTTTAGCAGCAAACAGGATCAACTTTGGCATTGTATCCATTGTACTCTTTCTTTTCAGGTGACATTGGTGGACAGATGGGTTTATTCATTGGAGCCAGCATCCTGACAATTTTAGAGATACTGGATTATATCTATGAGGTACAGTGCCTGTCTCCTTGCCTGCAGTCTGTCATGATCGTGCAAGCCCACAGCTACCATGAATGTGATTGGACCTAACTGTGGTATAATTACCAATAATTAACAGTTATTGTCCTGCTGGTGTCAGCAAGGACTCTGTTGCAGCTTATAGTCACAGTAGTGCCTTTAATATGCATTTTAATTTTCCTCAGTACTGACAAAGTAGGTTTTTTTTTTGCAAATGTTACCACTGAGCTTGTTAGTATCCTCCAGCGTGTTGTTCCAACCAGACATTGTCACCTAGGGATGAGCAGTGTGTGCGTTATCACTTATTATGCATGTGTGGAGTTTTATTTGATTTCCAGGCTGGAGAAACTAATATCCGCTCAGGTCTGTGCTGAGGACATGCTACTAACGCCGATCATGAAATGAACTCATGCCTCAGCTGTATCCCCTTTAAGCTCTCTGGCCAGCTGTCTGCTGACTGCCAAACATGTACGAATGAAGTAAAATCAGAGGAAGGGAATCTAATGCAGACATCACAGTGAATGAACTGCTGCGTCTCTTGTCTGCCTCCTCTCATCTCTGCTCTTTCACCCTCCCTGCTGCCATGTCCTTGTTGAAACCAGGTGATCAAACAACGGCTACAACGTCTGCTGAGGCCGCAGAAAGAAGAGAAGACGAGCAAGCAGCAGACCAGCACTGTTGCAACAGTGGGTCTAGAGGAAATGAAAGCAAAGGTACAGCACACACTGTACTGCAACAAACGACACTTACACTGTTTTCGTGCCAAGCATACAACTTTCCCTGCAGCACTGCGTTAAGAAACTACAAGGGAGTAATTCAGGGGGATGCAAATTAATATTTTTCCATTCCTAAAATAATGGAGAGTATTATGTTCCTGATTAGTCTTAACCACTGTGCAAGGCACATCCTCCCCTGGAGCTCAAATTTGTTATTGCACAACCGTATTCTGTAATTGATTATTGGACAATGAACAATAGACTTCTGTCTGTTATGACATGCAGTAACATATAATCTTTGCCTCCAACAGGAGCCCAACGACATGACACGGAGTCACCCAGAGGGGGCGTATGCCAACACGATCCTGCCCAACCACCACCTCCCTCACCCTCACCCTCACCCTCACCACCATCACGCCGGGCACCACGGGGTGTTTGAGGACTTCGCTTGCTAGAGCCAACCATTGTTTCCTGTCCTGGTGACAACAAAAGATGAGAGCTGTCTGTGTTGAGATCAATAACAGACCCTCTGCGTTTCCGTCGGTCCTTTGCTGTCACCAGTGAAAAGCTACAGCCAAAGTCGAACACCAAACTTGTGCTGCTAACAAACCACTTGTACGTACAGTATGTAGGCACAAATTGGACACCGCTTTCTCTATTTTTTGTTTTTTGTCTGGATGGGACCCCTCTCAACTTTGTCCTGCTTCAAGCGAGGAGTCAGGCACTTTGTGATTTCAGGACCAATTTTTGGTACATGATCACTACATTGAAACAAGAGGAGGACTGCATGTCACCTTGATCCAGTTTATACTCCAAAAAAGGAAAAATATGATTTATTTATTCAGCTAGCATCTCAGATTTTTCTGTCTGTATCCCTCCATTTATCTCTCCTCAAACTACCGTACTTCATGGAAAACACACTGTACCATATCAAGCCATTGCACCGTCATGAATTGTGTAATTATTTAAAGAGATACTGTTATCTATATGTTCTATATTGTATACAAAATGAGAAGTAAGCAAATCTTATTCATGTTACATCCATCCAAACTATGAGGGGAATTATTTAGGCTGAAATGTTTGACCTTGGCTTAGAAGATCTAGCAGCATCTTTCCACATAATACACTTTGTCTGATTTGTGGTTAAGGTGGTAGAGAATAGCATTGTACTTGTACATTAACTTTAAAATGAGACAGTTCTAAAGTTCTGTTTTAATGGTTGTTGTTTATATTCAGTTCATATATAACTTATGTAATATTAATTTTAGTTATTTATACATTTTAGAAAAAGAATTTTATATGACAAAAGCGATCACGATTGTAGCAATTACTGTACACTTAGAATCTGCAGATACGTTAGACTGCCAAACATCAACATTTGTCCGGGTAACAAAAATGGACTGTATGGATCGTGACTTATCTGTATCATTTCCTCATATATGTCCTGCTTTTTTTCTTACCTAAACATCCTCCGAGACGATAAATCACAAATCCTTATGGATGGACATGTAACCAGTTATGACATGGTTGTACTTAAATCATTCTTCATATTCAGTCTTATTCAGTTCATTTCTGCCCACCATCAACTCTTCACTTTGGTTAGCATCCTAACTTTAAGCTGACATAAGCAATAACAGCCAGAATTTAATTTTTCGCCAACTCATCTCCTTCAACTGTGGGTCAGGAACACTGTAAAAGTGTAACAGCTATTAACAGTGTAGACCCTGTATCAGTGTGTGTGTGTGTGTGTGTGTGTTTGTTTGCATGTGCACTTCAACATTTTGCACATGACTGAGCACATTAGACTGATGCGGCTCGGCTGAGCTGATCAATGAAAAAAAGGGGATGTTTGAGAATCAGAATAGCTGAAGCGAAAGCTTTGAGTTTACTGAAGCAGTAAGGTTTTTATCTTCTCAATGTAGAGCTAGAGCAGCAGAGTTTAATGTAAGCAAACATTGTTCTGATGGCTGAAATAGTCTTATTGGTTCACTTAATGGGCTGTACAAAAGACAACACAGTTTTTAAGAGCACAAGTTAACAAAGTGGGAAATAAAAATAAAAATGGAGACTCATACATTGATCGATTTATAATCATGTTTGTCAGCTTGCTCTCGAGTAGCCGTTTTCCACTGCAGTAACTTAACTTGTAACCTCAGGCTTCCCATAACCTGAACTTTTAAGAACGTGTGAGGTTCTTCCGCGCATTTCCATTGTATTTTACAAATTTACACCATTAAAAAGGCAACAATGGGACCAATTATACTGTGTCATATAACTGTAACTACATCATCTTTATGGTAGAACTATGTTAGCAGTTGTGGGACAGACAACAATGGAAGAAGTGGCACTGATGTTGATTTGCTTTCACAATTATGCGAGCTGTAGGACACTGCTGAGGCCATCTTGTTTCATTATTTGTATTTGTTCCCTGCACTTTTTGGCCGAGTGTTGTGGCCAGATGAATAGAAATAATCTTTTGGTCCACTTTTTGGTTTGAATTGCTCTCTTACCCAATAAGGGCTACAACATCTTTGTCCAACAACCTTGCTCCAGTGCTCTTCTTTTTCAAAAACGGTTTTTGAAAAAACGCTGTCCTGGTTGATACACATGCAGCAGTAAAATGGTGGTTTCTGTTGTTGTAATCATCCTTGCTGTGATGTGATGCTCAATAAATCACAATTAACAGCACTGCCAGCAAACACTTAAAGTTTCTCTAATTTGCATTTAGTATCAACTCGTGAGGAATGCAGACATTTAACTCCAGGAACTCATGTACAGACAATAAACAACAGACTTTTGTCTTACATGTAACCACAACTATACTATGACAGGGTTTTGATTTTCAAATAAGTCAGTCAGAAAAAACAAAAGGACAATTCACTTTGTTACCATTCAGTAATTGCAGCTTTGATTTGGATGGTGTGACTAGCTAACATCACATTTTACTGTCCAGTACAGACACCAAATTGGTTTAGAATATAGGCAGAAAACCCTGGTATCTATATGAAAATCCATTATCCATTAACAATTCAATGAAAATTCATTCATGCTAACCTGAGAGTGCGTTAGATGCAGGTACTGTTGGAAATCAGCTCTCTATTAATTTTAAAAAAACTAAAAGTAATTTAAAATCAACTACAATCTAGTAGCTAGCTGCTCACATCGTTCTCTCTGCAACTATGGCCAAAGATGCATTGTTCGGCAAAGTAAGTGTTATACACACCTGCTCACAGCCAATAGTTTAATTTGTATTTTGACCATCAGAATCAATTAACGTTAATTAGCTACGCTGACAAAATGACAGCTGTCAATAGTACAGCTAATTTGGTGGATTCCTTATAATAATCAATCAAACCAGTAACAACTTGTGCAAAAAAAATATTTCTCCTTGGTTGGTGCAAACAGTCTTGCTGAATTTTAAAGTTAAAATTTTAGCTTTTAAAATTAGCTTTCAAAGTTAATTAACCTTTAAAGGAATATTTCAAAGTTTTGGGGAGCATCTTTGATTATTAGCATAGCTTAGCATAAAGACTGGAACCAGGGTTAAACAGTTAGCAACAACTCTAAAGAGTTCTAATTAACACGTTGTAATTATTTTTTTTCAATCCATACTTAAAGCTGGAGTGCAGGACTTTTGTCTCCCCCTTTTGGCAGTGAAAGTAATTACAAAAACACTGTGGGCACGTGCTTACGTCATAGGCTCCGCTGTAGCCTACTCTGTTGCTACTGTTGTGGTTGTAAAATGGTGGATAAATTGTTTTAACTGTCACACAACCCCAGCAGAATGACTAGTTTCACTATCAGAATTTGATCTATTCAGTCTGATAACATTTGGAAAGTCTAGAAGAGCTGCATTATTAAATTATTTTATCCCCATTCAAGTTAGCAGAGGGCTAACTGGAAGTTAGCTGCTCGGCTGGCAGAAATCTCTGGTGCACATGTTCTGCCTATAGAGCATGTGCAGTATGCATTCATCCAGTCAGCACAGGAATGTCCCCACTGACACCAGATTTAAAAAGTCATTATACAGTGAAATACAGAGAGATTCACATGGTGGTGATAGGTTTAGTTCCAGGAACCTATCTACAGAGCGAGTTGTAGAGACAAAAGTAGGATCTGTGACAATGGCTACATGTTCAGTTACATAAGTTCTGCAGTGGAAAACGGCAAAAGTTTATTTAAATAACTACAGACTAGTATTGAATATCTTAGACCAGCTAATCTAAACAAGTTGTCATGACTTGACCTCAATCTCTGCCAGTGAAAATAGTTATTTGGGCCGCATAAAATTGTTTCCTCCTTTCTTACCCTATTACGCTCATCCTTAGGCTTCAATCTAATGTTACTCATGGTACGGTCACACTTGCATCATCTTTTGCAAATATTTGCTTAGCCTCTTATTCACCTTGACAATACCAAGAGAAAGAAGTAATGTGTTCTCGGAAATGTGCAATGTTTGATTTCTTGATCTTGTTTAATGAACTGCAAAAAAGACAAATTGCTTTATCAGTGCGTCACAAACTGTGATTTTTATGTTGTTGCATCACCCATTTATATGTTTTACTATGCTAGAGGACTACAAAGTGCAGCATAGTGCACTGCTAAGCCCGACTCATTTTCAGTTTTAAAACAGAACTATATGTGCTCAATCAAAAAACAAATGTTTTTATAAATGAAAAGATAATAATTCTGTGCACAGCTGTAAGCTCATTCATCTCCCAGGGTGCTGAGCAGGAGCAGAAATAATGTGGAAAAACAGTCGTAGAAGTTTCAACCAGGGAAATCCAGATCATCTTCATTTATTAGTTTAGATGTAGATGATTACAAATCTGTGAGCGAACAAGTTTCGCATTGTGGACTCCTCAGGCTCACTAATCCTATTATTTATATCTTGGTTGGTCGTGTTTATCTCATAGCACCTTAGCAGCTAATTTGCTATCATGCAGTAGTTCGGGCATGTATGCTTCAAAACTGTGAGATCACATCCTGTTTTGGTGCAGGGTGTGAACAAAACTTGTTGGACTAAATTCTGCACAATTTAGTCCATGTTTCGACATGTCTTTGACAATCCGCTGTGTTTAATTCTCAATATTTGGGAAATTTATGAAATGCTTCACATTACAGGATATCATGTTTACAAATGACAGCATAATTTTTTTTCTGTTAATTTGATGAGTGCATTCTGTCGCCGTGACATCGCCACACATCACTTTAGCCCACAATGAGATTCCGCAGTCCTCCATCTGTCAAATCCCCTCCTCCTGTCAAGTAATCATGGGCTATACATGGCTGTTTAATATTCATAATCATGTGTCACTTTGACATTTTCAAAAGGTTCCCAATCACAGTCTCTGATGGCATCCTGTACAGGCTATGCATAACAATCTTCTCCTCTGTCATCAATAATTGTAGCTATCCTCAGACATGTCACACAGGGGCTGGTGTGTTGAGATGAATACAGGGCTGCATTTGCACTGTAGAGTTTACTTTGAATGGTAGTCAGAGCCTGGAGAAAGGGTTTTTCCATCCTCTAGATGCTGCGTCTTAGCCGCACTGTGACAAACAACCTGGTTGATTCTGTATCCAAAAGCATCTTTAAACACAGATAAGCTTATCAAAGAGCTGATTTTTTGAGTGCGTGCAGTCTGTGTGAGGTGCCACAGGACTGAGCAGTGGGCGGCAGGTTTGTACTGTAGCTGATGGGACAACCTCCCTGCTTCACAACATGTAGCCTGCATTCCTGGGATTCCTCGAGCCTCTACTCTGAGCTCCTGTCTTGTACAGCTATTTGGGCCAATCTTTTTATAACTCCATGGCATTCAAGTCTGTGTGTGCTTATTAGATTATCCATATAAATCAATGGAATCCAACCAGCCACTGATGTTAAAGGGAAACTTCGGGAAATTCCAACCTGGACCCTATTTTCCCATCATTTTGTGCTTACGTGACTAATGGGGACAATTTTTGAAATTGGTCCTGTATTGAGCGAGAGCACTTCAGCTGGTAGCCACGAACACGGGCTTCAATGTAATCCTTTGGGGCAATAGCACCCCGTCAATGTACTTGCACTAGAAGTGCTTATTTTTGCCACTGACAGGCTCAGACTGTTATCATAAGTCTCTGACAATATTATGGAAAGGACCATACAGAGAAATACAACTTTTTTCTTCACTTGATCCAGTCTTTTTGTTATTGTGTCTAACCAAGTCTCGCTCATAGAGAAGTGTCACTCTGAAATCCTGTGACAGTTGAGTTGTTGCAGGAGGGTGGAAACGTGAGTGAGAGTTGGAAAGAGTGACGGGCGGAGTTTGTTGTGTTGGAGTACAGAGTGTAGCTTAGACCTTCCGGCAACAACTCAACTCTCACGAGATTTCAGAGCGAGACTTGGTTAGTCACAATAACAAACAGACCGGACCAAGTGAAAAGTAATGAAAGAAAAATATTTTTCTGTATGGTCCTTTCCATAATGTCCCACTTATAATAACAATCTGAGCCTGTCAGTGGCAAAAACAAGCACTTTTAGTAGACCTTCACTATGGGGCGCTATTGCCCCAAAGGATTACATCGCAGCCTGTTTTGAGGCTGCTGGCTGCAGCGTTCTCGCTCAATACTGGACCAATTTCAAAAATTGTTGTCCCCATTAGTCACTTAGACACAAAACGACAGGAAAATATGGTCCAGGTTGAAAAATACCAAAGTTTCCCTTTAAGTTTTGAATGTTTGCTGTTTTCTCCATTTTTTCCGCTGCGTATTTCTTTAGCTGAGGTCTGGGAGGTAAAGTGAGAAGAGAAAAATATCAGTGCAGGGTGATGCAAGCAGCTGTCAGGAACTCAGAAGAAATTTCATCCCATTGCTGACAGAAATGGAAATGGAACATCACTGCAGTAACAAGGAACGCTTACATTTTGTACAGAAGTGTGATCTTGTGATTATTTCCTCTGTCAGAACACATTTTATAAATGTTAAATATGGTAAATATGATGACTATTAAAGTTTAGATTGGTTAAACCAGTGCCTCCTACATCCAGAGCTCAGTTCACTTTGTAGCCTCATGTTGTCTGTTTTCTTAACAACACTGTCAAAAATGTATTTCAATTTTTCCCCACACACGTTAAAGCTTTCCACTCCTGACTGAGGCACTGTTGTAGAAAAAAAATGACAAGATTACAAGAAAAGTGAAGGCCTTTCAAAGGTTAGTTTTAGGAAGACAACTCACAAAGGGTATTTAAAGAAGCATTATGTTCTAGTTAGGATAAGTGGCAAAATAATTATTTATTTCTTGACATTTCCTCTTATTATCAAGTCAAATGTGTAACTCTTCTTCTCAAAACACCCTCCAGGTGAACCCAAATGGTCGTAAAAATAGACAGATAACTCTAGCACCAGTTTCAAGAAGACATGAAACAACTGTCCCTGTATGGGAGGAGAAAGTCCTGGGATCATACGTAAAACAAAGTACAAAATAATGACTTACAATTAACTCCCAGCTGCTCTGTAGTTATGTGGTTTTACAGCATGCCTCAGGGTAGTGCATATGGACCCTTGAAATAACTAAAGCTGTAATTAAGGTTGAAACATTTTCTCTGTTGTTACCCAACCCCAGACATCAGGAATACCTCAGGTCTGACATGGACAAGAATATTAACTGCAGTGTTACAGAGCACATGCAGGGAAAATGAATAAGATACCAGTTTGTAAGAGAAATCTGATTTTTAAATGTTGTTCAGTAACGCCGCTCACCTCAGCAACCGGCAGTCCACACTGGTCTAGGACCTGTGCTGCAGACAGTAAATGTGCTCTTCTGCTGACACCTAAAGGACAAACTGGATTTTACAAAAATCACCCTTTATTCTTATCCTAAAAAAACATAAAGACAACAAAAAAGTAAATATTCAAATACTCTTTATTAAAAAATTACAATAATTCACAGTTCATTGGGAATTACAGCACACAATTAAATGTGATGAGCATTAATTAAAATGTATTGCTTTGGTTATACTAGTACCCATATGCAGAAAAATAATGTAAACCAAACAATGTGAGCCTTCTGAAAGTAGTTTTTGAAATGAATTACTTGATTGAAAAGTGAAATGCACACATTTTAAATTGTCTTCATGGTCAGATGACATGACACAAAATACAAAGCTAGATACAGAATATATATAATTTTGTCACCAGAAATAATAAAATATAAATTGCTGTGTAAATAAAGCTAAAAAAGGTTTAAAAATAGAGTGTCTATAAAATATTTATACATATACAGAGAATGTCATGAAAAACCTCTGTTAGTGCGGAAGTTTTCAGAATCTGCATAATTCATAGAGAAGTGACAGATAAATAAGTTATGGACAAAATACTTAGAGAATCCACTCAGTGACGAGGGCTGTGTTAACAGCACGGGGTGATTAGTCTGCCACGCTCCCTTAATTTTAAGCTTCTCAAATCTACAGGAGGCAAAGACATTACAGATCACCACAATAACTTCATATTGTACTCTTGGCCCTCCGTTTTTCACAGTGGTTTTTTTTTTTTGGAAGATTCTGTTTACAACTGCGCACATTATTAGTGTCATACTCTTCAAAGAATCGAGGAGAACATTCATATGACGTCAGCCGGAGTATTTGTCATGGTGAAAGACTGCTCTCGTCAAGAAAGAGATGCGTCATAAAATGAATGCAAGAAGTCAGCAACAACTGACCTCTATGGTCTGTGTTGACATGGTAGAAAATACAGCAAACACAATTCAGGATCACCATTGTTGATGTAGTGTTCCCAACATATACTTTGACTCCAATTAAATTTAAATAAAAAGGACTTGCCTTCATTTTATGTATTTTACAGTAAATTTGATTATGCAAAGTGTCTAGTGTCAGCAAAATACATTAAAGGTTTTGTCAAAAAAATACAGTGTATTTACTTAACAAACAGAAAGCGTGAGTCTTAATTTATGCATCGTAATGGACAGTATTGTGATGCACACACTGCTGTACTTGCAGCAACTGCCATTGAGATTAAAAATTCTCTCCTCTATCGGGAAGTTATCCAGTTGTGTTATCTGTAATATTGCACTTTTTAAGTAACCTGCACTCATAACTTTCTTGTGTCCAGTACCGCTACCTCCACCACCGCTCAATTATGTAGAAACGACCTCCCATTGGATTGCACTGCGTCTGGGAGAAAGGAACCATTTCTAAAACTGAGCTCAGGAAATGGAGAACAATGGCCTCATTCAATAACTTACAAAATCTTTAACAAGACATTCCAAAATACTTTGGAACAGTTTAACATCAGCTTTTAAAGTACTATATACAACTTGCTATAATTGGTGACGTGGATAAATGTGGAAATGCTTTATTTTCCAGGTCCTTTAATTTTATACTAATTTCCTGGGAGGTAAGTTGCAGGAATTTAATGGTTAATTTCTAGGACATTTTACAGAGAGGGTGGTGCAATTTTACAAATTATAAAAAAAACTTTAAAAAAAACTGTCAAGTTGGTTTAGCTGGTAAGTTTTCAATGTGCAGTTTTATGTGTCAAACTACATATTAGCATATTAGGTTGTTTCTTAAAGGCTCTATAACAAGCACAATTCCTGTATATCACCACATAATTCTTTCAAAGAAATATTCTAAGAATGAACTGTTACACAGCTGCTACTTTTAGGAAATTGTTGAAAAAATCTAATATGCAAATATTTTGTTTGACACACAAAACTACACACTGAAAACAAGTAAACAAACAAATATATTCTGTCAGTTTGTCAAGAGTTTCATTTAGAATTTTTGGAAACTGACAAATACGTATGAACCCAAACATTAATGCCTGGGTACTTATCAACTAAACCAAAGTTTTTAATTAAAATTTCTACCAAATCACATCACCCTCTCTGTAAAATGTTATAAAAACAATCGTTTAATACCTGCAATTTACCAGGGAATTAGTATAAAATCAAGAGACCTGTAAAATAAACCGTTACCAAAAATGTTTCATACATTTATTTGTTCAATAATTTCAATACTGTTTCAAAGTACCACTTACTTCATGAAGGACTCTTGAAAAAAAAATGAAACACCTGGGCAATCACTTCAAACATTTACTAAAGTGATTTCTTTCCCAGATTAGTCATAATTCTCCTTGGTCTCTTGCAGATACATGTCCTTGCAACATCAAGAAAAGGTTAAAAAGAGAAGAATTTAACTCAGATACACACTGGCTTACTGTACACTGGTATACGTACACTAGCCTTCATCTATGACCTCTAAAGACCAATGATGCGTATTTTCTACAAACGCCATTCCCTACTTTGAGGCACGTATAAAACCTGGGAACAGGATCATAACATTTCCAAGTCACCCATAAAAACAACACATTAAATTCTCCCACCAATGTAATAGGCTTTATCCACAGTGAGAGATAACATCTCCCACTCATTCATATTGGGTAATCATGTTGCAACAATACCAAAATTCTGACTAAAAACAGCAGCTGTGCATCACCTGAAGGGGTGGATTGCGAAACTGTTATACATAAAAGATCATTTCAACACAGCCAGCATATGAAAAGTCAGTGACAAGGCACATGTACGATATGCTTTTGTAAATACTCAAATCAGTAAATATCAAAAGCTCAGTGTTTCAATGCTCTTATGTGAAGGGGCACACAGACTGTGCTGCCATGTATCATTAGGGTTATACATCATAGCTCCATTCAAATGATAGCTTTGATGTTAACATTGAATCAAATGACTGCTTAGTACTTCTGACGCCACTGCAGCTTTCTGCCACTTTCAAATCATTGTTTTGACCTCATCAAACATATCCAAAGGCAGCCATACCCTGCACATTATCTCGTGTCTATTGTATGCTACCCACCTAGTGCAAAATAATGGAAAGGAGTTGGTGCACAAAACCAGGATAAAAATCCTAGTGAATATTGGAATAACACTAGACAGGTGGAGAAAAAGATACCACCAATGGGTTACTTATGTTATCCTATGACTGCTGGACAGTGGTGGACACCTTAATCATAGGAACTGGATAATCCAACAGTACGTCAAGGCTCTGATGCTGCTGCTGGAACCTAGTGCTCAAGAATTGCTCAATGCAGGTTTCAAAAACATTTGGTTCTAGTAACTCATCTGAATGGATAAGTATTGTAAACATTTCATAACAAGGTTTCATTAGGAATGTACTGCATTCATTTTTCCAAACTAGCTAAAATGTTATACACGCACCAAATAACCTTCAATGCACACTGGAAGATGTCTAGCTGTGTGAAACTAAAACCCAAACACGGACTGTGTTTAGGGTAAAGTTAATGCAAGTGTTGCTCATGTTTATGTTTAGTCGAATCCCAAATTCTAGCTTGCATCAAGAGGCTATTTAGAGAAATACACAGCTTTTAACATCCATTTGAACTCATGCAGGCATAGACGTTTCACTGGTGTTTTCAAGTGCTGTTACCTTGTTCTTGCTCAAACAGCAGCATGGCGAGCTGGGAGCGAGAACCGAGACCTTCTAAGTTGCTCTGAACGCATCTATGATAGATGTCTTCACTAAGCCGTGGATTGCAGGCTTGGTAGCGGTACTGCTGATGCAATGCCGGCTCTACTGCCCTGAATACATGCAGGCCAGAATACTTTACGAACATGTCGTAGATGTCGAGGGTCTCTAGAATCTCCTCATTCTCTTGGACATCCGCCGCCATTCGTGTGCGTGCTGCCATGTAGTCAGAGTTGTAAAAACAAGCTTCTTCAAATGACCTGCGGTCAAAAAGGCCGGCATCCTTGACCAGATCAATTGTGGCTGGACGCTGCTGGTTGTGATAAGCCACATCGGGGTTGTAGTCCTGGAAATGGATGGGAAAGAACACCTGCCAGTTGTTAATGGAGTTCATACGGCAGCGGTTCAAAAATTCTGAGTTGACATTTGTGTTGACGTTTGCCAGGAAGAACAGCGTGTCAACCGGGTGCTTCTTTGAGATAATGTCCATGAATTTGATCTGGGATGGTGTTTCGGTCTTAACACTTATCCATGGGATTTTCACAGTAGGGTATTTGCGTTCATAAGCATTTATCTGAGTCTTCACGCTGGCAAATATGTCATTCTGGTTAACTTGCTGTGCCTCCACTGGGTCATAAATAAACAATAATGTTAGGATGGAATTTTCATTCGTCTCAAAGGCATTTGAGGCAAAGACTTCGAGGAAATGGTCAACATAGCTCCGTTCCTGCAGGGTAAGAGGTATTATGATGTGAACCCGTGTAGCTTCAGTGACATAGGGCATTGGAATGATCTCTATCCGGCTCAAAGGTCGCACCAGGTGAACCCGCTTGGTGATGGAACGGCTGTGACCTTTCTGGTTAACCACCTCCAGCTGTAAGTCCAAGGTGTACTCCATGCCCCTGATGGGGTCAAAGCGCCTGTAGCCGTTAATCAGCTGCTGCTTCTTCAGATGTAACACAGGCTTGTACTTCTTGTTCAGCTCTCCCATGGCTATGTCAATCACATCAGCCACATCCATGCTGTCAATGCCGTGCAGCTCACACTTAGGAGAGCCATCGATGCATGAATAAATCTCCTTCTCAGTAAAGTACTCCCACTTCAGAACTTCAAACCGAGATTTTGGCTCAAAGGGCGGATTGATCCCCACTGGCCACTGGGCGCTTCGGTTGCCCTCAAAAGCAACCACACTCACATTCTTTATTTCTGCCTGTGAAAAACACAAGAAGTGTTGAGATCTAAATAACTGTAAACCCACACTGACAGTACTAGTAGCAGAAAACAGAAGTAAGCAGAAGGAAGCCAGGTTTTTATTTTTGGCTGAACCAAGGGTGATTTGTGACACTAGACAATCAGCTTACCTGCAGCTTAGCAATCTCATCGTAAGTCTTCTGGAGTTCAATCTCAGTGAAGTATCTGTGCAGCCGGTACATCTGCTCAGGGTCAGACACTGGATGGACAGTCAGGGCTTTCTTGAACTGCTCATTCTGTTCTTTACTTGGATCTGAGTTTTTTCCCAACTCATAGTGGTGGTAGTGAAGCCCCTGTGAAAAAACAGAGGGGTCTTGTCATGAGGAGTCTTAAATCCAGCATGACAGAAACATGACTAATGTTCTATCAAGCTTAGTTGTTATGCTGCGCTACTTCCATTCAAACGCTACACTTAACACGCTATCTTGGGCTCATTTCCACTGCAAACAGGGTGGTTTCAACCATAAATGCATAGTAAAGTGAATTCAGAGATTCATTTTGGTTAAAGTTTTGGTCACTTTCAGGAACAGAATCTGTTATGGGAACCCAAGGTTTTCAGAGATACTTTATCTTAGTTTTCAGATTAAAAAGGCGACAAAAGCCGTGAGTCAAGAACTTAAAGCTGAAACCTATAATACAAATGATCGACACTGGCACCAGAATCCCATTTAAAGACACAGTTACTTAAGCTGAAAACAAAGTAACCACCTAAGGAGCTTGAGTGATTAAAAAAAGTGAATCCAATCTGATCAAGCTATTAAAAGAACAAACAATGGAGACACTGCTTAACTGAGCTGTAAGGCTAAATGTTTGCTAACAGCTCACAGCATTTAGTGGTGAACTTATAGAAGCATTTTCTGCGGCTAATTGTTGTCAATTTTCTCTCTCTTTCTCTTCTCTCTTTTCTCTCACAGGAAAAACTGATGTGTGGCTCTGAGTTCAAGCTGTTTTCTTCATACCAGGCCTTTCAACTTTCCCCCCGCTTCTCTCCCTTATCTAGGGGGCTCTGCTGGAGCTCGTCTGGCTCAGGGTACTTTAGTTAGCCATGCAACTCACTCTCAACTGTGTAACAAACAAGATGGTTTCCTGCTGTGGTCATGACCAAGGAGGAGAAAATGAAAGCAGAAGACAACATCTACGGAATAAGTCAACTACAAAAAGTGGATATTGTGTAAAGTAAAGGCACATTTAGGTTCATTACCTTCAGGAAATGTATTTTAATGTGAACTGTCTTGAATGCAACAATGAGGCCGTCGCCTGAAAGGGCACTGGGACAGATCAGGGATAGAGCTTGTTTGACCTTAAATACTAATGACGTTTACAGGAGCATAGCATGTTGACCCACAGGGGATTTTCACACCATTGAACCTAAGCAAGGCAGAAGTCAGCTGTGCTCTGCTTGCCCGTTTACCTATTCCACATTGTTCCTGGAGCAGTAAAAGAAAAGACTGAAGGGTATTAGCAATCTACTCTGTAATATAAATACCACCTCATTGCTAGCATGGTAATTACAGTTTTATATAGCCGTCTGTCAGTTTTAAGTGCTGTCCCAGAGGCAAAGCATGATTTCTGCCGTGACATTTTTGTTTTCCTGCCCAGAATGAGAACCCCTGCTGTAACCTGTCACACACCTGTTCTGAATGACAGTCTTCCAACATTTTTTCTTTGTGGTGCCTCGTTCATTTTAACTATAACGGCCTCATTCTGTTCCCCTTAACAACAAACATTAAGAAACACACATTCAGAAATGTGTGTAATAAATGTATTATTAAAAGGTGTGATATGCTGGTATGGTGTTGAATAAGTAAACTGCAAGTTTAAAAAAGGACCTAAAACCTCTTAATAAATTGATTAATTTATTTTCCAGTTCCAGCTTCTTAAATGTGAATATTTTCTGGTTTCTTTATTCCTCTTTGATCTGAAAACTGAATATATTTGGGTTGTGCAATACTGGTACAAAATTGGGGCAAAACAAGACATTTAAGGTTGACATTTCTGGCATTTTATAGACCAAACAACTAATTGATTGATCGAAAAAATAATCAACAGATTAATTGATAATGAAAATAATCATAAATTGAAGATCTAGTTGAGTGATGTGATCATGTGCCCCTTCAAAGATACTCTCAACCTACCTCATATTCACTGACGCAGTTTGTGGTGGTGTAATCAATGATGCATCTTCCAAGCCACTCATCGGGCCTGGCGCTCAGGATGTCATTCCTACAGTTTTCCAGGAACGGCTGAAGTCGCAGGAGCAAAGTCCGTGACAGGAGATACCCGAAGCCTCCGTAGCAGTATTTCCCTTCCATCTCCCCACCTATGAACTCCTCAGGACTGCCCATGTAGAGCTCTCGATCCATACTCAGATGATCCACAAGTTCTTTGATCCTGTCAGCTTCTGTGTAGGCGTCATCTTGGACAAAGTAAAACCAGTCATATTCATTGATATAATGGTCGAAAATGTATTTGATGGTCTGAAACATGTTCCATATCAGTCTCTCGTCTCCATGAGAGACTACAAACATGCCGTGAGGGACTTTGCGGTTGCGCATGCCGGTGAAGAAGACCACTGTGTCCAGGTGATGGCTAATGGTGCGATTGACAGCTACGCCCAGGGTATTAATGCTGTTTTTGGATGTCAGGACCCCGACGAACAGACGCTCTCGCATACCCAATTCTGTGCTTATGTATTTAGCCCTGAAAAAGACATTAAACAGCTGCTGAATATATGCTCCTTTGAATACAAAATTACATCAAAAAACTAGAAGATAAACGGCCAAAAAATGCTGAACAATTCTCCATGTTGTTGTCCCACCAAAATAAGTTATTTTGTTTATATTAATTTTGTGTTCAGTTTATTTATTGACCATGAAATCACTTGGAATTTGAGCTGAGATGATTAGTCTATGAATATGAATTTAATCAATTGCCAAAAAATTTTAACCATTTTCTGACATTTTAATGGACTAAACAATTACTCAGTAAGTGGATGAAATAATCAGCAGATTAGTCAGTGATGAAAATAATTGTTAGTTGCAGACCTAATTGGAATTATAATGACTAAAATTGTTTATAGAGGCCAGACTTTATACAGAAATTTTGAATCCAGTCCAATACTGAGATCAAATCTTTGGTTCGGTCCACCTGATTTCATAGATAAAAAAGTATTTACTTATAAAAAACATACACAAAGACTTCCGAGAAAAACCACAAGTTCTCTGGAAAAGTAAACATGCAAGAACTTGCAATGTGATTCATCACTGCTACCATGTCCCGATTTTTAATTCCAATTGTGCTATACTTGGCATCAGTTGTGCTTCTTATTGCGCAAACCACTGCATGGGACAGGTTTCCTATGAAACCTGGATGCTTGAATGTTTGACCTCAGTGTAACTCTTCCTCAGAAAAAACTAAGACTTTCCCAGAAGTGCAACCACTTTAGGCGTGAAGGCTAATATTTCTACAAGGTCACAATCCAAGAAATCTTGGAAATGTTTGCCTCCTTCAGCATGGAGGACAAAACATAGGGATGCACTGATGTGACTTTTTCAGTCCCGATGCTAATACCGATACCTGGGCTTTGGGTCTCGGCCAACACCGAGTACTGATCCGATACTACTGTTTTATTAATAAGCTGTAAGCCTCGCTGTGTGGAAGAGACTGGGGTCATTCTTTTATGAGTAAGGCAACATCAAGCTTGACTTAAACATTGCTTTCCTAGCTTTGTTAAACAAAATGCAACAAATAAATACATAGATACACATTTACTGAATTGTTTATTATTAAAATAATGGTATCTGATAACAGATCGGCCTATTGTCACTGATACCGGATCCAGCTATTTGAGTCAGTATCAGACTGATATCTGATATCGGTATCGGTACAAGTATCGGTGCATCTCTAAACATCACAGCTCCACCGCAGTTAATGTTAGTTGGCAAGCAGCAGAGGAAGTGGGGCTGTAAACTTTACAATTTATCAACCTTTCTGCAGCAATTTGATAAAGCCTCTAAAACAACAATGAGGAAACACAACTTTGGAGTTATATTTATGGCGTTTTGTTCGTTATGCTGAGAGTTTAAAATATCATACCCACATGGCAACTAGTGACACCTGTACATAATGCATTATGAGGACTAACAATTGATTTAGGTCATTATTTACAAGGGATGAGCTAACTTATAGCGGCCTGCTGCACTGTAGCACTCTGTGCACTAATGTGGCATCACAACAAATATAAGCCATTTATTGACAGCCATAAAGGATGCATTCATCTGTGAATGGGCACTAAAAGCTTACCTGAAAACTTTCTTAGGGGCACTCTGCTGGACTTGTTTATATGGGAGTATTTTTGGTTCAAAATCCTCTTCGGACTCCACGTCGTTGACAGTGGAGATGGAGTTGGGCTTTCGGGCTCCTTTAAGCTGTCCATCCTGACCCGAAGTCACATCCTCAACTTTCTTACCGTCTAGTTCACACGCTTCCTCCGTCCAGTTTACACTCAATAAACTCAACGTGAACCCTAAAGAAATGCCGATTATCACCGGGCCGACCGACCGCAGCACAGAAATAAACGCCGAAAATCTCATCTTGCGCGTCGGCTCCTGTCTGTGAGAGTACCGGGTCGCTTCGAAGGCCTCCGGTCCGCGGCGGGTCAACTGTGCATCAAGTCTGAGGGAGAAGCAGACGTATCCACATCCAACTTGAGGGAAAGATGTAGCTTCTTCCTTAAAAATTCACGCAGTCTTGTTACGTGTCAGTATAGCCGCTACCTGGCTCCTCCCCGGCCAGACGCGTCAGACGTCAGAGGCGGGACTAGTTCTAGACTGTGGCTCTCTGCACGCAGGCTGCGCGGGGCGGAGGGATACACAACAAGACCCGCTGAGTGAACTGGAGCACAACCAAAGTCCTAATTTACTCAAGTACTGTATTTAAGAACAATTTTTAAGTACTTGTACTTTACTTGAGTATTACACATTACTACATTTCAGAGGGAAATATTGTACTTTCTACTCCACTACATTTATTTGACAGCTTTAGTTACTTTTCAGATGAAGATTTGACACAATGGATAATATAACAAACTTTTAAAATACAACACATTGTTAAGATGAAATCAGTGGTTTCCAAACTTTTTGGCTTTTGATGTCTTACAAAAAACAGTGTGTAGTCAGGGTCATATTTCAGACGTCTGTGAGTTGTTAACAGCTCCACCAAATAGTGATTTTCCCCTTTAAACTTCTCACATGGTTTAATTTCAATAAATGTTCAAATGATCCAATATTTCACCAAAAAGCAAAGATTAGAGAAAAAGTCCTAAAGCTGAAAAAAGATTTGTGTATCAGAACTGTTTTTTCTTATTTCCTCTCCCATTAATCATCTTATGACCTCAGATTTATCTTGTGACCCTTTAGGGGGAACCACTGGACTAAACTAGCTAAATGTATATAAAGTAGTTCAAACTAGCTCCACCATCAGCAGATACAACAGTAACATGCTGCTTACACACTGATGCTTCAGTATTAATAATATATCAGTCAGAGGGACAAAAACAGTACTTTTACTTTAATACTTTAAGTACATTCTGCTGCCAATACTTGTACTTTTACTTAGATTGGACTTTTCATGCAGGACTTTTACTTGTAATGGAGTATTTTCACATTGCTGTATTGGTATTTTTACTTAAGTAAAGGATCTGAGTACTTATTCCACCACTGGTCCCCTCTGTCCCTCTGTAACATCTTTATACACAGTCTATGGTCTGCATCAGGTAATGTTTATATTTGTTGTCATATGTGCTGAAGTAGTAATGTTTTCAGCAGAGGCGGAATAAATATTCAGATCTTTTACCAAATTAAAGGAGCAATATTGAAATTTAAAAATACTCCAGACAGGCTTTCAAAAAGTACAATATTACCACAAAAATGCACTTAATCATCAAAAATAAATGCACTCATATGCATGAGTACAGAATAACCCCTGTTATATTATTACATGTTATATTATTGGATTGATATTACTGATGTGGGTAGAGCAGCAAGGATTAGTTGATTAATCTGTTAGTTGCCAACTATTACATTAATCGCCAGCCATTTAATTTAAAAGCACTCAGCCAACCTGTGTGATTGAACTGCACAGAGGTGACAGAGTCCACTTCAAAGCCCAGAACCCAAGAGGAGATTAATGAAGCAGCTGTTAAAACAGAGAACAATGAAGTCTGTACAAGATCTGTTCTAAATGAGCTTCTGGCTTTCACTGAACTGTGGGAACAGCATGGTGGATAACTGTGCAAGCTGTTTCAGTACATTTCACATAAATCACATATATTATGCATTTTCATACTGTTATTTAATGTTTTCAGATCTGCATTCCATTTCAGCGGACTGTATGAACTAGAGCTGAAACGATTAGTCAATTGACAGAAAATAAATCGGCAACTATTTTGATAATCGATTAATCATTTTGAGTCATTTTTCAAGAAAGAAAGTCCAAATTCACTGTTTCCAGCTTCTCAAATGTGAATATTTTCTGATTTCTTTATTCTTCTATGACATTAAACTGTATATCTTTGGGTTGTGGACAAAATAAGACATATGAAGACATCACCTTGGGCTTTGGGAAACAGCAATCGACATTTTTCACAGTTTTCCATCATTTTATGGACCAAACAACTAATCGATTAAAATAATCAATGGACATTTCGATAATGAAAATAATGGTTAATTGCAACCCTATTTAGGCTTTAATTGTAAAGAGCACTTTAATGTTGTAAGCAGGACCCTTGGTGAGACACCGGCAATCGATCTTTTCACTGTTTTTATATTTTTATTATAATACAATTATAATAATTTTATGATTCTTTATTATTTTAAATGTACCTGTATACACTGACCTTCTGTTCTGTGTCATATCATCAACATCATCTTTTAGGTAGTATTTTTACATGCACTGGTCCCTGTTGAGACTTTTTCTGGTTGTAATCATATCAGGATGTGATACAGAACATAACCCAGGTATTAATATCTCTGTATGGTTATAACATTATCCAGGTTACTGATGATCTGTGCAGGAGTGTTGGTGACTCATCCACATCACAGACAGTCTCCGTCATCTCTGTATTAAGCTGCAGGTATTGTCTGCACAAAAATAACAGATGAAGTCGTCAGCACTCATAAATATAGCGTATATCACTTTTTTAATGATGCACAGCAGCAAAAAAACAGATACGTTTTAGCCTTAGGCTTTCCTCAGCATTACACTCTACACACTACAGCAGTACAAGACTTTCACTTTTTGATCCAATATTAATTTTAACTGCCTTTTTTCTCATTATGCAACTCACATGGCAAACTTTGTGTCTGCATTAAGACTAAGAAAGCAACTTATGTTTTACAGCTGAATACCTCTGCATTAAGAAAATATAACGTGCAAGCTAGATTTTTCATATGCTGTTGGGCAATTTAATTCACAGCAAAGCATTCCTCTGAAATGTAGTGGCGGATAAGAATAAAGTAAGCAATACAAAATGGACAAGTGCCTTAAAATTGTACTTAAGGACAGTATCTGAGTAACTGTGCTTCGTTACCACTAGTTTGTAGTTTGGTTTTGGTTTTGTTTGTTCAAATTTTTCTTGTTTATTAAACTGAATTTAAATATAATACATAACCATCAGCAAATGCAAACCTTCACACATCTGAAAATAATGACATAGAACACGATAAACTGTTGAAACCTATAAAACCATCAAATCTGTCAATGAAACACTTGAACTCTCTTCAATTTCAATCTCAGTTTGCTTTATTGTATTTGCATTATGTGTAGACACATACTGTATGTGTTGCCAAAGTATACTGTATGCGTTAAGATAGTGGATAAAAATTTGTATTGTATAATTAAATATAAAGGCAAGAATTATGAACAGTAAACATTTGAAAAATCATCTTCTGTTGTGTTCATAAAGTGTATATCTCGTTTGATTGTACTCATAAATTTGTATGATTTCAGATGTATAAATGATTTATTATTTAGTATCTTTTTTTTCTCCGGCCATTTCTTTTGCTTTCACTAACAGTCAGTCAAGCTTCCTGCTTGTACTGTAAAATAGAAGAATGATGATTTTTGCTTGTGAATGTTTTTAATATTACCTTACTATCACACATTTTTACAACCTTAATTTACCTTACATTGTTATCCATTCCACATTTTCAGGATTTATCCGGACTTTGAAATAAGTACAACAGTGCACTGACATGCTGTAATCACATCTCTCAAGAGCATCATTATTAACAATCCACAAGAAAAGTCTCACCACAGTTCTCTCTCTCTGCAGCTGCTCCTGGTGCATTTTAGTGATGATCAGCTCAGCTCTCAGCTCATCCGCCCGGCTCTTGTTGTTGCTGCCGTACTCTGGCCTCTGTGCTCCTCACCCAGATGTCAGGTGCAGTCTGCTCAGTGGATCCCTCAAACTCACTGGCCCTGATCTCACCCATCTCACTGAGACATCCATCCTCCCCCTGTCTGAACCTCTGACCCACACAGGCCGAGCCGCATCAGCAGCAGAATCACAGAACTCCTCAATGTCCAGTTTCAGGTCTCCAGGTTTGGTACATTTGCAGGTTTGGTCTGTTTTCATAGTCCTGGGAAAATGAATAGAAAAAAAGGGATTGGCATGTTGAAATAGCATTAAAAGCCTGAGATGATTCAATATGATCATATCCCTTTAAAGGCTTATCTGATTATTTAAAATCTAATTGAATTTTCCTCACTTCATATCATGAGGCCCCTGTCTTTGATGTGTACTGTAACTAAAATATATGAACATCAAAAGCCTGTGAAGATTCTCAGTCATCCAGGTCATGGTATGGTAGAAGTCAAGGGCAGCTGGTCCTTTTTTTTTAGATTCTTGAAGATGTTTTTCCTCTTATTCAAAAGGCTTCTGCAGTTCTGAAGCTTCTATGTTTTTCAATCAGTAAAAAACAGACAAAGCAAATCTCTGTCCTCTTGTGCCCTCTGGTGGAAACTGAAATGCTCACTTTAATTCATCAAGATTTTGTATCATCAGAGGGTTTATTCAGATTGCTGAGCCATGATCAAGGTTCAAGACAAGTCATGACTTGCAGTAATTAACATTTGATTACATGCAATTCATAATTTGGAACCATTTTTTAAAAATGTTTATATTTAAGACTCTTGAGTTGATTTTTACTAATTACTAATTACATCCACTGTGATTCAGTATTGAAAAACAGTTCAAATAAAAGAGTCCATTGTGGGTGAATAATTCTTACTGTAAACTAACATTTCATTACAAACCAACAATGACACCAAACCACTTTCTTATAATTAACTGGCAACTTCTTATTGGTGAGGACTATAAGATATACTGGAATGTAAATAGCTCATTTTCCAAGACAGTTTTTAGGTATTTATCTAAAATCATGGACACCACTGACATCTAATCACCATAATTGTTCATTACGTGTTTACTTTGATGCATATTAAGATGCAGATCAAATATGTGTGCTGTAAACATTTATTTATTATTAAAATAAAATATTTAGAGGAGTGTTCAGCCTTGACAGAGGTATGTTCTCTCTTAGTGCTTTCTAGTATTACTTGGTTATATCTTGTATCATAATTCAGACATGATAGGCCAGAAAATCTGACTTTTGTTTGTTTGTTTGTTTGTTTTAAGACTCTGAAGTATTGTTTGAAAATGTATGTGCTATATTCTGGATATGGTGTACATTGATTTGTAAGGGGATAGTTGTATGCACAACAGACTAATAATAGTCACATGGTGCATACAGTGAGGTATGTACATGCATAGAGATATACACATATTTGTCTAGCAGCTACATACAGTTGTTTACAACAGTTTGTACATGTTTACTGCACAATTTGAATATAAACTTAATACGATTAGTATGTATGCCTATATATGATCAGTCTGTGTATTGGTATTAGATGGTTATTGCACAGGGAATTCATTCAATCCTTCATTTATTGATTGTACTGCACATGTATCCTGAGATTATTTCATGTTCTTGAAAACAGAAAGTCATATTCAGTTTCACATGACAATTGTTTTCTTTAAATTTTTAGCTAAAAAAGCTTTTAGCTAATAGCTAAAATAAATAAAATAAAATTAACTGAAACAATACTTTCTTAATGCAGAGATATTCCACTGTAAAACACATCTTGCTTTACTAATTTTAACATAATGTGCACTGCAAGTTGTATAATGGAGAATATTAGATATTAAGATCATAAAAACATGGTCAGGACATTGATAAGTGAAAGTCAGATACTGATAGTGCCTGCACTTCAGTACAGAAGTGGCGGACTGTCTGGGATGCTGAGGAGTAAAAGACATTTCTACACAAACGATCAGACACCTGAATAAAATGTTCATGAGTCATAAAGAGATATAAATAACCTGGGTGTATTATACGTCATATCCTGTACGGGGTCATCTGTGTGGTTTATTAAGGATCTAAATATATAAATGGTTTATGGTACAATGGATATGTTTAGTTGGCCAAGTATGTTTATGCATACAAGGAATTTGACCCCGGTTTAGTGGCTCTCAGTGTACTCACACAAAATAACAACACAACAATCTTCAGAAATATACACAAGGAATGACTATGTACAAGTGGAACCATTTCTGTGAACTGTAAACAGGATACAAATAATGCAAAGAAGTGAAGAGTGCTGAGACAAATATTAAATGGCGAACAAAAGAAATTACTTTATATAAATATGATAGGTGGTTATGTACAGTATATACAGCCTCTTCAGATATACAGTAATGAGTACATGTACTTATTATTTAATTTTTTATTTTTATGCATCTATTTTTGTTTATTGTCAATGTAGCCTTGCTGCATCTGCTACTATGTTTTATTGTTGTTGTTTTTTGAGGACTGCATAATCAGTCTTTTAAGTTGCTTTTGAAAACTCACTTTTATCATAAGGCTTTCTTATAATCTTCTTTTATTGATTTATTTTATTACATACAGTCATTTATTTTATATTTGTTTTAATGATATATATGTATGTATCTGGCATTGTATTCTATCTTTTGTTCATTTTATCTCTGTCTTGTAAAGCACTTTGTAATTGCTTGTTTTTATTATTATTATTATTATTATTATTATTATTATTATTATTATTATTATTATTATTATTATTATTACTGTAGTTTTCTAAATTAAGTTTTTTAAAAAAGCAAAAAAAAAGAAAAGCTGGCAGTGAACGTCTCTGGTAGGAAGCTGGTGTGTCCCACAATTCTCTCGAGCCTGTGAACGCACCAGTTTAGGTGTCCTTGTAGCTGCCTGCAGAGAAACAGTAACTGTCAGCAGCAGCGCAGCTGTCCTTCACTGCTGGAGTTATTGCTCTCATGCTAAGTTTCAGCGTGTCAGAGACCGGACACAGTTTTAATGCTGCTTTAGGATTTATCGCGTCTGTTGTGTCTGTTCGGTGTTTTTAAACGCAGCCAGTGTAACAGCCGGGATGGACTGTCGTGTGTTGTCCGTTCAGAGTCATGTTGTCAGGGGTTACGTCGGGAACAAGTCGGCAACATTCCCGCTGCAGGTAACAACTAACGTTAACCCAAATCTTTAAGATTCAGGTGGCTGTATTGTTGGTGTTAAACGTCTCTGCTCAGGCACCAAGAAAGAAAAACAGTTAAAGAGGACAGATATGAAAATGACGACTTCCTGATTCCTATAAAAGGAGTCTTAAATGTGCAAATGTGAACCTTCCCGTTTCTGCTGAAACATCAGAGGCCGTTTACTGATTTTTTTTTTTTTTTTTTTTTTAAGAATTTATCTACCTAGCTTACAATAACTGTAAAATAAATGCTAAATATCCTTGAAAACAAATGTGCTGTAATATAATAATTCTGAGTTTCACCATGATTTAGAGGTAGGCTGCCTGTTATTTACACCAATTATTAACAAAGTACAGAACAGCTACAGGTAGGAAGCTGTGCAAACCAATTTTAAAAGTTTTATCCATATTAATTCAACAGAGGAGGGTGGAATTTTAAAAGACAGTTTTTCAACTCTGTCTTATAACAACAGTCAGGAGCCCAGATGAACATTGAAACTGTTTTTTTCTTGCTGTAATCTCTCTTCCTGTTCATGCTGACCGTTAGAAGATCCTATCATAATGCATTTACAATATAAGTGATGGGGGTCAAAATCCACAGTCCTCCTTCTGTGCAAAAAAATGTATTTAAAAGTTTATCTGAAGCTAATATAAAGTTTCAGCTTTCCAAATTAGTCAGATCAGTCCCTCTTTTTGTTACTATACTTCCATTGCAGCTCAACAGGGAAACACTGTCCAAGGAAACACAAAGAGGAAGTTTTATGCAAAAAAGGCTGTAAATGTGGCAGATATCCAAAATCTTGAACCTATCCTTTAAGTCATGCTCTACAGGATAGTAGATTGTGCCTGTGTGAAAAGAAGGAAACATCAAAACAACCATACCAATGTTTGTACATATACCGACATAAGTATTAGAAATATCCTTTTATATCGGTGCTGGAAATATTAGAAAGCACACAGTAGTTTTTAAGTATTTTGAGTGTTGCTTCCTGCTCTTGACAGAGAAAGTTTTTTGTACCATTTCTGTATGAATCAAACTTTCAACAAGTTTCAATTTGTAAATGCATTTTAGTGAGCACCATGCCTATTTCTTGCCAAAACATGTTCGCTGTATCAATCATACAGAGACAACAATACAAGCTGACAAGAGGATCTCTTTTGAAGTCATTATGTCAAACAAGTTTCATGTCTCTGCAGGTTGATATTCATTCAGTCCCCAGAAATCGCTGAAGAAGGCATCAAGATCCTTATAACAGTATTGAAATATACAATATTTGTGGTTTACAGCTCAAACAGTAATCCACCACGCTGTTCCCGCAGTTTAGTGAAAGTCAGAAGCTTGTTTACAAAAGACTTCATTGTTCTCTGTTTTGACAGCTGCTTCATTAATCTCTTCTCAGGTTCTGGGCTTTGAAGTGGACTCTATCAACTCTGTGCAGTTCTCCAATCACACAGGTTAGCTGAGTGCTTTTAAATGGCCTGCATGAGAAAATTGAGTGATCACAAAAAAAAAATCCACTTTCTTAATAATGTAACTTTCTATCTTTTTTATCGATCAGATATGAGGATATTTTTTATTTACTGATGTGTTACATGGATGTAGCATCATACAGTAGTTTAAAGGTACACTGTGGAACTTTTGACCACTAGTGGCGCTGTGGAGCAACGTTTTTACCAGCTAGTCATCGTTTTGTTCGTATCTTGCACTTAACCAACACATGCACACAAGGACACATGAAAAGACGACTTCATGTTTGTTATAAAGCTGCAGCAATTGGATGATAAATTGATTAGATGATCCATAGAAAATTAATTGGCAATTATTTCATTCTTAAGCACAAAAATCCCCAAAAGTTTCTCAGCTCAGAGATTTTTACTATTGGTCAGACAAAACAAGACATCTGACGACATCACTTTGAACTCTGGGAAATAATAACATTTTTTCATTTTTCACAATTTTCTCACATTTTAAAGACAAAGCGATCAATCAGTTAATCAAGAAAATAATCGTTAGTTGCAGCCCTGGTTTGTTCGGCTTAAAGGAGAGACACAACATGGTTGAGCGTGAAACAGTGAATGCAAACAAAACTGTATTTGCTTACAGGAAGACTCCACTGTGTACCTTTTTTAATTAGGAGGCTTAGGTGTGGGGGCAAATATGTGATGTATAGGACATCATGTACTGAGTTAATCACTGTCTTGTGCTTTTTGTACTTTGACTTGCTACTGTGGAGACCTTGATGAACCCTGTATGCATGGTTTATAAGACTCATGTGATCAGTCAGCCTACAGGAGGGACTCTAGTACTATGTTTAACTCAAAAAGTTAATGTTTTCTAACAACCTTTATCTCTGATCAGTTTATCTTCCCTCCGTTAGCTCCAAATGTATGGTGATTTCATTTAAATTTAATCTGTGGGATTTTAAGGTTGATGCACAGTCAAAAGTTTTTGCCTCTTTACCCAAAAAATCTGCTATTAGAACAGTTTAAAAGTTGCTAATTTAATGAATGTAAATTTGATTATAACAATCATCTGATGTTGCCGGAACAAATTCAGTTCGCAGCTTTTTCCTTTTTAAGTAAATCGATTCAGTGTGATGATCAGTTCTCCATTAAATAAGTCATGTATGTGCAGTATTTATAATAGAACTGCAACAATTAGTTGATGAATCGATTAGTCGATCGTCAGAGAATTCATCGTCAGCTATTTTGATAATCAATTGTCATTTTTTAAGCAAATATTAAAAATAAGCTGGTTTCAGCTTCTCAGATGTGATGTTTTAATGCTTTTCTTTGTTATACATGACAGTAAACTGAATATATTTGGGTTTAAGACTGTTGAATTAAACAAAATAAGACATTTAAAGACGTCACCTTTGACTTGGAAATTATAACAATCATTTTCACTATTTTCATACAACAATTAATCAGTTAATTAAGAAAATAATCGGCAGATTAATCAATAATGAAAATAAGTGTTAGTTGCAGCTCTAACGTATTGTAGCAATAGTTTAAGTCTTTAGTAAGTGTCAAGGAATATAAAGGATTTTGTGCTGTTCAATTTTAAAACATTATAATGACAGTAAATTAAAAATAATCCTGCATAATGTGATATCATCTAAAGCTGTAATTAAACACATTTTAATACTTTTAAAGCGAGACAAATGTTAATTCTGCTGAACAGAGGCCGCTGTGGCCACAAGAAGCATTTAAAGGATGATGGATTCTCTTTAGTCATTTGCTTTAAAGAAACCACCATTACTTGGCCTGACTGAGAGCGAGTGAAATGGCACCATAAGCAGAAAATAAAGTCAGGAAACTGACTCAGTAATGTCAGTTACACTGTAATATCTAAAATTTGCTAACATTAGCAAACAGTAGCCACCATATGCTGCTGGTCATACCAGACCAAGTAATGCTTTAAACAGCAAAATCCCTGCATGTATTGAAATGAGCAGCAGTGTGTTTTATTGCTGATGAAGTTAGCTTTTGAAAGAGAAGAAGGCAATATTTCTTCTTTCAACACAGCCTCGCTTTCAGGCACCGCATTTAGATAACTGAACAGAGCGGTTCAGCAGAGGCCATGAAACAGATTTAGAATGACATTTAACGTACAGCCTTCAGTAACATTATCAGTGCACTATTAAGATTAGCTTACACTGTATAGAATAAGTGAGTACGGTAGTCTGGACCTGAAATGCAGCACCACCCTTGTTTCCCAGAATGTCTCGTGTTTCTGATGATTCATTTGTTCGTTGAACCAAGCAGTTCAAAATGCAAAGAGGTCACAGGAGGAAAAATTGTAACATTTAGATAGGATGAAGTCATTTCTGTTGCAAAATCCTGGTGATCACAGAGAGTATAAAGGTTGATGTCAATTGTTTTATATATCATCATCCCACAGATAACCTTTATTATAGTTCTTTTGTAATGTGGGGCAGTAATAATGTTAATGTTATTTGTTAAATTGAAACTTGTTGGCCCGAAGCACCTGCAGAGAGGATAGGAATATAATCTGGGTTCATGCGCCAAAGTATGTGAAGAATGTGTTTTCACCACAGGGGCAGGAGACATTTGCACAGCAACCACTTACATCAATATAAACATTCGGTCCTGTGAGAGAGGAAAGTGGTCGGTCTTGAGCATTTGGACTAAAT